>NW_011376070.1:10269-13160 GCF_000754665.1 Bison bison bison
CTCAGGCATGATCTTCTAATGTGATGGCAGAGCCACAAGAGAGTAAGCAGAAACATGCAAACCTCTAAGGCCAAGGCTTTGATGGTCATTCTACCCTTGCACCCACATTCGCTTGACCAAAGGATATCACATGGCCTAGCTCAAAGACAAAGGGTAGCAATAAAAACTCTGCCTTTAAGAAGGATCTCCAAAGTTACATGACAAAAGGTATGATACAGGTAGGGATGAGAAATTAGAGCCAACAAGGCACTTTATCACATTTACAATTTCTGAGAACATGGGAAATTTGTAAGGCATACTTTCATGATGTTAAAATTAAGAATGAGTTTTGGATGACATCAGCTGCAAGGTACTCATTTCTTCCAGATGCTTATTCTAAGTTCTTCCTACTTTCCAGGAGGGTCACAATGGTTGAAACTAAAAATTTCCGTGTTCAAGTAAATGTGTCTTGTAAAAGAGCAATGAAGTACTGGTTTTGCACTGCATTCCCTCCCATCTCACCCCATGTACTAGGAAACACAAAATTAGCTTACTTGTCCAGAGAGACGGGTTAAGCTTGAAATCCCAAACCTTGTACAAGTTCCAACTGATAAATTATCTATAGTGACTTTTTTTATAGACTTCAAAATTTGTTTAATCAGAAACCCATGATAACCCTTGAAATGTTTTTATTGATTTGTTTCTTAATTAAGTCACTTTTCCTCATGGTCATCCAAATTAACAAGTTTACATTTCTTGAATCTACAATTCTATTGAATATACAATTCTAAAAAAAACACAAGAATCTCTACATACAGAAGTATGTAACAAAATAAAAAGTAAGCTTATCCACAGAGTTTTCATGGTTGGTATTTTCAATTTCATGATAAGACGGAACATGGAAAAAACTCTAATTAAAGCACCTTTGGAAACATCTTGTTGTCTTGGCTCTGGCAATTATAGAGCTACCTTGCTTCTAGTGGCAATTATAACTTTTATATATGCCAAAGAAAACATTTTCTCTAATTGCTCAAATCTGAAAGCTCTGTGCTCTACACGAAAGAGGCAAAAGATGGTCTATAGTGGTTAATTAAGGGTTAGGATATTTAGATGTACTACCAGGGCAGCTTTTCTGTAAGAAGCACATTTACAAACCTCTTGCCTCATTTGTACACATAACAAAAACAGTCCTTGAGCTCCAGCAATACCCATGTCCTTTCCTTGAGAAGGATGCTTTCTGCAACAGCACACACATTTCAGGTAATAGTAGAAGAACATCAAAGTCATCTTGTAGCTGAAAAACAAGCCAAAATACTCACCCACTCAGCTCCTCCCAGAGCGTTTTACTTCAGGAAGATACACATGCCTGCAATAAGAAATTGATGTATTAAAGATCCTACTTATGTTACATTTACAGCCAAACCCAGGGAGACAGCTAATGGCACTCTAAAACCGGTCATTTTGTTAGAGCTTTGGTGTCGATTACTGATTACACACAGGAAATGGTGACATAAAAAACCCAGTGACAGCACAAACAGCACCTGGCCAGGCCTGTGCATGAGCACGGATGTTTGGTACACAGTTATATTTGGTTCATTTGATTAAAACTCTGGGTATCATCAGCCGGCAGGAAGAATTAGAACTAGTCAGCTTGTTAATTTTTTCTTTCAGTTCAATATCTAAAAATCTATTCCCGTGAGTGCAGCCATGAGGGATGAGACAAACAACAATTAAAATTCATGAGAGGCTTATACAAAGTGGGAGAGATTTGGAAAGAATGCTGGTCCATAAGTTGGAACATAACTAATAACAATAGCCAACATTTCACTAATGCTTCAGATGGTGCCTGGAACTGTGCTGAGTGTTCTGTGTGCCTGAATCAATTTCATCCTTTCGACAACCCTATGAGGTAGAGCCTGTTGTCATTATCCACATCTTAGAGATGTGGCTGAGAGAGACGACACCAATGTCAAAATATGCTGGACTCAACTCCTGACATTTTCCTGGCTAGAAGTGTGTCCTTGAACAAATAATTTCTCTTCCGTGTGCTTTTGTGTTTTCACACAGAAATGAAGTAGCTGGACTCCATTGGTGGTTTGTCCTTGGCTGCAAATTAGGATCTCTTGGACTGCTTTTATAAGGCAACTTGTTTAATATTTACTGCATGCCAAGGGCTTTATATATAGTATCTCATTTGATCCAACAGTAGCCTGAAATATCATCATGGAAATGAGGGATACCTAATTTCATGGAAGAAAAACTGAAGTTTGAGAAGTTCGGGAACTTGCTGAGATTATAAAGTTTGGAGCTGGCAGCCGGGTCTGGCTCAGGCATTTCAGATCCCTAATCCTGGGCTTTGTGTCCTGGGATGAATGATGCTCATCCTTTATTGACTGAGCACTATTATTCCTGCTTCTAGGCTCATCCCCAGTTTATCTATCCTCTGCATTGCTTCCTAAATGCCCTTTCTAAAATGTACAATGTACTCCCGCCTTGAAATCTGACATTATGTCTTCAGAGCTTTCTAGATATTTCAAACTTCTCACTGCAGTGCACGAGGCACTTTGGGATCTGATTAGTCCTCTAGTCTTATTTCCCACCAGTCCCCGCAGCCCCCTACTCTGCTCAGGCAAGGTGTGTCAGACAGTTCCTCACATCTGTGTCTTCACATACGTTGCTGTTTCTTCCCGGGATGTTATTTCCCTCCTCTCCCCACACCTTCTAGTTTAATTCTCACTTCTCCTAAGCTCAGCCCAAGCATCTACTTGTGAAGACTCTTCTGGCTATGATGGGACTTGGTTAGGCCACCCGTGTTTGCTCCCAGAGCACCCAGGGCCCTCTTTAAGGGAGTGGATTGGAAAGGTGACTTTCTTCCAAAGCATCTTCTAACCCTTCCATGTCTAACTGACCTG
>NW_011376070.1:13260-14367 GCF_000754665.1 Bison bison bison
CTAACTGACCTGTGTGTCTGAATCAAAGCTGAGGAAGGGGAGCTGGAGAGAAGGAGATGGGTTGGAGAGGGAGCAGGATCAGGCAATCTGCTTGGGGCTCTGGACCCCACTCCACATCTTCCCCCTGGATCATGGTGATCTCCTCCTGATTGTTCCCTCTGCTTTGATCCTAGAAGCTCTTCCCAATGGGACGGGCCACAGTGATCCTTTGAAACGGAAGGTAGAGCTTGGGGCTCCTGTGCTCACAACTCTGCAATGACTCCCATCTCTCTCACAGTCAAAATTCAAGTGCGAACAAGGGCCTTTCAGACTTGACATCGCCGCTTCTCAAGTTTTCGTATGATACGAGTTACCCAGGGATCTTATTAAAATGCAGACTCTGACACAGTAGGTCTGGGTGGGGCCTGAGACTCTGCATTTCTAACCAACTCCCAGGAGAAGCTGGGTGCTGCTGGTCTTTGGATCCCTGCTCTGAGTAGTGAGGCTTCCCATTTCCTCTGATTACATGTCCTATTCGTCTTGCTCTCTCCACTCCAGCCCTACGGGACTCCCTACTATTCACAGCCCACACAAGAAAGGCCCTCTTGTCTCAGGGCCTGTGCACCAGCTATTCCTTTTCCCTGGAACAGCCTTGCCCCAGATCCACTTGGCTAATGCTCACCTTTTTCACATCTTTGCTCACATCTCATCTTTTCAATGAGCTCCACTGTGGCCACCTGATTTAAAATTGCAACCTGCCCTCTGCACTCAGGTCTGTGTGTTCCTGAACCCTCTCTTGCTCTTCTGTTCTTTTTTTTTTTCCTGCATAGCTCAGATGACCTTTTAACCCATGTTATAAATTTACTTCTGTATTCTAGTCATGATTTTGTTCTCTAGCTCGCTCTCCCCACCCCTAATTCTGCAAAGCCCGTTCCCGAGGAGCTCCCATTTTGTGTGTTGTGTTCACTGATGCCCCCCAAAGAGTCTAGGACAGCTGCCAACAAATACTATTTGAATTTGAATGTTGTGGGTGAATGAGAAAGAGAAATAAAGATGATGTGGTGTGACTGTGCGTCCTCCTCTGAGTGTATTTTCTCCAAGTGCATTTTGCTGGGTGCCTGGCATAAC
>NW_011376070.1:14467-15113 GCF_000754665.1 Bison bison bison
TGCTTGGCACGTTCTTAAGGCTTTTCTTGGGCAAGACACAGCAAAGCATGTTGTGCTTGAGACATTTCATGTTTTCCTTTATTTCCAGATGACTTCTTCTGGAAGAAACGTTATCTGCTTCTAATAAACTTCCCATTATCTTCAGAGGCAAATTTCAGGAAAGAAGTAAAGAACAGTGCAATTACTGTCTTCCGTCTTACCCATGACTCAGACAGGTAAGTGCTTCTTCTGTACTTCATCGTCTTCAAATTTAGTAAAGCAGTCAGGTGTGTCTTTTATGATGGCAGAAGCTGATTCCCTTTTAATTCTACCAGTCATTTCATCCTCCTTCTCCCTTCATTTTTCTCAATCCTCCTACATTACTAAGCTTTCACGAAGCATTGTTTGACTGACATTACAGTCAGCATTTTTATATAACTAAGAAGATTATATCACAGAATAAAGACACAAGATAACTTCTCCACTGATACAGCTCTTGAACTGATCTTGAGCAGTATGCATAAAGACCAATAAATTGCCTTTTTAAAAAAATCAGATAGTCTACTTATCCACCCTCAACAAAATAATCTCTGGAATATTAGTTTGAGCCACATGACATTGCTAACATTCAACCATTTTGACTTAGAAAAATAGCAATTTCAGTTGG
>NW_011376070.1:15213-17864 GCF_000754665.1 Bison bison bison
GAGAACAGGCTTGTTCTCTTCCCCAGGCATAGGCTTCATCCTGACCAACCTGAGTCCTCTGAGCAAGCTCTGGGCTGGGAATAAAGTCTAGCTGATGACATTGGATAAACAAGGCTGTGGGGCTTTCTGGTGGCCATTCACACTGGATAGAAATATTCTCAGTCTCCTAGTCCACTCATAGAAATTCACCCACACAGCCTTTTCCCAATCCTTGTCACCAATCTTCCAATTGTGTTTCCTTTGGGTCATGTCTTTTAGGTCCTTTAGGACTTCCCTGGTGGCTCAGATGGTGAAGAATCTGCCTGCAATGTGGAAGACCCCGGTTCAATCCCTGGGTCAGGAGGATTCCCTGGAGAAGGGAATGGCAACCCACACCAGTATTCTTGCCTGGAGAATTCCATGCACAGAGGAGCCTGGAAGGCTCCAGTCCATGGGGTCGCAAAGAGCTGGACACAACTGAGAGACTTAACACTTAAGTCATGTGCAGTTAGTTATTCAGGTCTTTACTCAGTGCCAAGGCATTTGTGTAGATTCTGACCTCAGGCCATCTCCCTTTCCACACAAAGTAGGTAGAGAGATGAACTGCTTGATATTCTCTTGTGAGAGGATTTCTCTTCTTCACCATCCTTTTGGACCATATTGATGAAGGCTATGTTCTGGTTATCTACCAATGCATAACAAACCACCTCAAACATAGTGGTCTAAAACAACCGTTTTATGATGTTCATGGATTCGGTGGTCAGGAATTCAGACAGGGCACAGCAGAGATGGTACCACAATATCTGGGACCTCAGCTGGAACACTCAAAGGTTGGGATTGATTCCACAGCTAGGGTCTGGAATCACTTCGGGGCATCTTCCTTTATAGTGTTTGGTGGTTCCTGCTGGCTTTGGCGGGACCTCATCCAGGTGATCAGCTAGAACATCTACACTTGGCTTCTGCAGGTGGTCTCTCTGAGTAAGCTAGTCTGGGTCTCCTCACAGCACGAGCAACTCAAGAGAATCAGGTAGAAGCTGCATCACTGTTCATTACTTAGCCTCAGTGGTCACACAGCATCACTTCTACCATAATGCTAAGCCTGCCCAGATTCAAAGGAAGGGGACATGGATTCCCTGCCTTTCTATGAGAGGAGTGTCAAAGGCCTGTCATAAAAAGAGTATGTGGGATGGGCAGCTCATAAATGCTAACTGTTATTAGGGAGTCCCAGATGATTTTTTGAACACAAATTGTTGAAATAATTATTCCCAATAATTGATTTTCACTTACTGAACATTTTTGAGTAATCTGGGATGATTTTTGCAACCTTTTCCTGTGCCTTTAAAATTTTTTGTTCATTTCTTTAGAATTAGGGTAATTTTCACTCTATTCATTTTTAAAATTTCTAATTCTTTGAGAGCCTGTGTGTAGAGGTATCAGCTGTCAGCTGGAAAAGTGGCCTTCCATCAGAGAAAATTGAGGTTTATTTGTCATTGACCTCAAACTATAACTAGCTGCATTGATTAATGATGGCCCAAAGCCCATGAAAACCATATAAAGATCAATGTTTAGATACAGTTTTTCTTTCTTAAAATCCAGAAAGAGATTTCTGTCTCCTGTCTAGCAGCAAGGCAAACATCAGATCGATCTGCCTTCAGGCCAGCAGCGTAAGCAACCTTAAGCTTGTCCTTGCATTCACATTGTGGTTGCACATGCTTTGCATTACAGCTTCAATCCTGACAGCAGACACTGTACGAATGCTGACCACGAAACACCAAATTCAGCTAGGAATACTTAAAAAATAAGTGTTTATGCAAAGAGAGTAAAAACATGTTAAATAAATTAGGTTAATGGTGATGCTTGAAAATTAAAAGGATGAAAAGGTTAATGAGAAGGTAGACAAAATTAACTTTTATGACTGTGTTTAAAATTTGTGCAATTATTCTAGGTTGCACAGAAATTATAAATACATGAACTGAATATTGTAAATGTTAATTCTTATACTAATTTGCTTATAGATGATTCATTTAGAGCTAGAGGCAGATGTAACAATTTATTAAAGCATTTGCAAACTGGCATAGCTGGAATAAGTGGACAAGAATGAATTATAAATAAAAAACAAAAAAATTAGTGTGTGTGTGAGCAGACACAAACTTCTGGAGAAGAAATGGATACATATGCTTTAAAACAATTAAAGGACCGTAAATCTACCCTGTGCTGGAATCTCTATAAGGGAAGATACCACATCTGCTTGCTCAACATTCTATCTCCATTTTCTATAAATAGTTCTGTATTAATGGTGTATCAATATTTGAAAAAAAACTTGGAATATTCAGATTTGTATCTCTGACTAGTTGTGTTCAACTAAGCATTCTCAACCAATTTATTTTCTATTAATCAACCTGGATCCATGCTAGGCAAAACACTATCATAAACCAAAAGGGCTGTGAGATACAATTTCTGGTTTCTTTTTTTTTTTGGTAATTTATTTGAGCAGAGAATGTGTGAGAAATTCCTTAAGATTTAAATAATAGATCAAGACAACAATAGGGGATCTGTCACAAGGCTCTCTGTGATTAATTATTGAACCAATTGTAACTTTTCATTTCTTCTAAAGTAGTGTATTAGGTAATATTAATCATTCCAACACAAAACACCAAGAAATAAATTAATGA
>NW_011376070.1:17964-18191 GCF_000754665.1 Bison bison bison
ATCCTTTTTATACAAAGCTGAGATAAGAGGAAACTAAAGGAATTCCCCTCAAAAACCAAAAATGGAGAGGAAAACTGGAAGAGGAGAGTTGTAAGAGGGGGAAGTTCGAGCTCTTGCTGCTCAGGGTTTGGGAATGGTGGCTTTTGCTTATTTCTGTAACCAAGGGGATTAGGTCATAAGCTATGCCACAGTGAAAGGGTGGAACAGAAGCAAAATCTACCTACTGC
>NW_011376070.1:18291-19237 GCF_000754665.1 Bison bison bison
TCTTTGAAATGAAAAAAAAAATAGCCATTAAAACACAAAGTCAGTAGATAAACCATAGATTAGACAGAGCTAAAGAGTGAACTACTGAAATGGAAGATAGAGCTGAAGAATTTACTCGAGAGTAACACATTCTGGGGGTGTGGGAGCAATCACTTTAGACTGGCACAATCAGAGGAAGCATTGTGAAGGAGGAGGACTTTTAACTGAATCTTAAAGGTTGTGTAAGAATGGGTGAAAGAAGGTATTTCAGAGGAGTAGCATTACAGAAGCCAAATTTCAGAGACTAAATTAAAAACTAGGTCATAATGAGTTGGTCACTTTGGCTGAAATGGAGAGCTTGTGTAGAGAAGTAGAGACATAAAGGCTGATTATGAATGTTAGGGCCTATCCCTAAAGCCACATATGAAATGCAGTAAAAATCACGTAAAATAAACATGGTTTTAAAACAAAGCAGACACATAATGTCTGTTATACTGATATTATGGTCCTTTTGACACACAACACTCCAGCTTGACCAGCCTCCTTCCAGTGAGCACGCACCTACTTAAAATGGAGGGGTCTTGAAGTCACTCTGCCCCTTGCCTTCCCTCCATCCACACAGAGGTATATTTCAAAAGATTTCAGGTTGAAATCTGAATGAAAGAGAAACAAATTCCATGAAACTTGTAGTTGTGCCAGTATTAGACTGGTGCTAAGCAGTTTATAACACTTTTTTTTTCTTTTGCAAAAAAAAGGGCTTTATGTTATCTCCTTATATTAATTCCCCAAAGTATAGAAGGCTTTGTTACCTCTAAATTCCTTTCAAACATGATGGTAAAATGGATTCCAGCTTGGAAATTTAATAAGGCCTCAGAGGAAAAAGCGGATTTCAGATTCCCTAGCAAGGGGTGATCTCAGTTCCCAGGGAATTATCTCCCTTGCCAGGGAATCTGAAATCCGCTTTTTC
>NW_011376070.1:19337-19827 GCF_000754665.1 Bison bison bison
GCCGGCAAGACAACCACCCTGTTCCCCAGGTCCTTCACTCGAAAAGTTGGAACCTAAATCTTGCACTTGGTTGTATTTCTGTTCATATATCTACTCCCTTTACAATCCAGTATACTCCAATCCATGAAATGAACAGAAAAAGTAGTCTCCATCCAGTGATTCCCCTGGTAGAAGTAAACACCAATCTTGTCTGGAGTGTCGGTCACACCCTCAACCCAGACCACAAAAGATTCCTGCAGATAAAGCCTCACTAAACATGAGCTTACCATCTGAAAAAACCATTCTTTTTAAGATACACTGGTAGCCAACACAACCAACAGTTAGATCAGGCCCTCAAGTCTTTTAGATGATGAGATTGTTAAATATGTGCTTGTGCTAGGAAGTATGACTGACGTGACTGAGAGACTACGCACACACACATGACACAGTATGGTAAATACCAAAGTACCACCAAAAAGACCAAGCAGGCTTGAAAAAGAACGAACTGATT
>NW_011376070.1:19927-23477 GCF_000754665.1 Bison bison bison
GACACATAATGTCTGTTATACTGATATTATGGTCCTTTTGACACACAACACTCCAGCTTGACCAGCCTCCTTCCAGTGAGCACGCACCTACTTAAAATGGAGGGGTCTTGAAGTCACTCTGCCCCTTGCCTTCCCTCCATCCACACAGAGGTATATTTCAAAAGATTTCAGGTTGAAATCTGAATGAAAGAGAAACAAATTCCATGAAACTTGTAGTTGTGCCAGTATTAGACTGGTGCTAAGCAGTTTATAACACTTTTTTTTTCTTTTGCTAAAAAAAAGGGCTTTATGTTATCTCCTTATATTAATTCCCCAAAGTATAGAAGGCTTTGTTACCTCTAAATTCCTTTCAAACATGATGGTAAAATGGATTCCAGCTTGGAAATTTAATAAGGCCTCAGAGGAAAAAGCGGATTTCAGATTCCCTAGCAAGGGGTGATCTCAGTTCCCAGGGAATTATCTCCCTTGCCTTCTTTACATGGCTTCCACCTACACAAAAGAATGCAATATCCAGCTCTCCAACAGGGAGAAGGACAGACTTACCCTGCATAAAGTGTGAAAAGTATCAATTAAAATTTACCCATACAATTTCTGAGCAGACAGATTTGCACAAAGCTGCTCACATTCAGCATTAGCAAGATGAAATAAAATGTCAGGGAACGGAACTGTATCACAGGTAAATAATGGCTAGAGAGACAGACAGATAAATCAATAATAGAAGAATAATAGCAGATCAATCAATAATAGAATGGTAGGTTTAAGCAAATGAACAGTAATAAATGAATAAATAAACAAAAGACAGAAGGCCTTTTTCTAGAATCGGAAGAATAAGATTTATCCTTATACACATAATTTGTGTAATACAAATTACAAAAGACTTTGTAAGAATATAAATTCAATAAAACAAGTAGTAGTAGACAGATGATAAAACAACAAAGTGAGAAAAGGGAGACTTCAGAGGTTAAGAAATTTGTTTACCATTACACTTTAAAAAATTAATTTGAGACAGCAAGGAGAAGACTATTTTAAGGTTGAAAATAGGCATAGGAAAATATTTGAGATAGTCTTAGTACATATATGTGGAGGCAAAAAGGTAAATAGGAAAGATGAAATGGAAAATAGGTAATCCAACATAGTAGACAACTGTGTTACTGAAATGAAGGTAAAAGGAAATATTAATATCAAAAATGTATCCTTTGTACCATGGAAAAAAGAAAGAAAACAAATTATATTCATTATTGACCTTCAACTTTAAAAAAGAAATTTTGGTGTGCAGGTAATTAGAAAATAGAAAAGCAAGTCATCTACAGGGTAAGGAGGTGGAAGAGTAATTAGACTTTCCTGTAACTTTTCCAAAGCATTATTAAGGTTTCTCAGTGCAGCAAACAAAAATATAGGCTCCCCAGTTAAATTTTAAAATTTAGATGCAACATTTGGAACAGCCCTATACTAAAAACATTCATCATTCATCTGAAATTTAAAATTCACTGGGCATCCTGTATTTTATCTGGCAGTCCTAAGCCACATTTAATGTCAGAAAGCAATGGAATAATATCTGCAAATTCAGGTGGGAAAGAAAATGGGACTCAAGAGTATTATACCCAGCTAACCAATCATTCAATTAAAAAGGCAACAGGGAGACATGAGAATCAAGGAATGTAACTTCTCAGAAAGAGAATTCTGTTAAGCATGTGGATGATTAAAATAAAGACCTCAGGAATGGAGAACTCATGGTAAAGAGGATGCTGAATCTGGAAAGTTCTAGGGTCATTTGATTTAGAGAATGAGACATGGCCAGCAACTTTCAAAGTCTTTTTTTCTCTTGGTCTTCTTTCCACTGGCAGCCTTGTTCTCAGGATACTCTTCACATGGTTGCCTCCAGCAGTTCTAGACTGACTTCCTTTCAGTTTGGCAACCTCAGTGAGTGGAAAGAGCGCATTTTTTCGAAAAAGTGTTAAAAATCATTCATTTTCTTTTATTGACTGGGCTATGCAATGAGCCCATCCCTGGATCAACTAATCACCATGGAAACAGGCTACTAGTTTTATTGGCTAGGTTGTATCACTTGGAACCAGGGGTGATGTCCGCTCCAGATAAATCACTGAGAGTGGAGGAGTGGCTTCCCCAAAGAAATACATGGTGCTGTGACCAAAAGAAGGGAATGGATTCTGAGCAGATCAGAAGAACAACTGTTTTGTACACTATATTGTCATCTCTCCAACTAACGCATAAACTTGAGAATAAGATCTCTGTATTACACTTCTTTTAATCCCACAGAATGACTCCTTCAGTTCCTTATTATAATGTAGGTGCTCAAAAATATTAATTTCCCTTGACATAGCTTTCTATATTTGCAAAATGAGGGGGTTGGAATACATGAACTCCAAGGCCTCTCCAGCTTTAATAGAACTGTGAAAAATTTCATGAGAACATATAGGGGACCCCACATTACACACTTTTGGTATACTCTATAGTAAAACATTTGAACATTTAGATATAGGTATACCTCATGGTAAACATTTTCCATTTCAGAAATATCAAAGGTGTTACAAAGTCCTATTAGATTAGTATAATCTTATATGCCTTCCTCAAGTCAATGATTCACAATATTAAGGAATAGTTTGCCTAATCATGCAGAGATCTTTTCCTAATGTTAAAAGTTTTCATTGAAATAGTTTACTTCTCATCACTTCTAAGCCTTTACACAAGAAATGAGAGTCTGACCTTCACCCATTCTCCTCCCATTTATGCTTACTTCAAAATGTACTTTCTTGATTGATTACCATCTCCCATTTTGCTTACCCAGAAACTAACAACTTCCTTCCTCCTTTGCTCCTCATCCAATTGTCCACCAAGTCCTATTAAATCTATCCCCTAAATATATTTTAGATCTCTCCCCTACTCCAAATTCTTGCCATGACTTATTTCCTAAAATTACTATATATTCCTTTGATTATACTTGTCATACGACTCTACCATAGTAGAACTCCAGCCAGTTGGCCTGGTTCACAGCCTGGGTCCAGCATTTACTCTGTGTGACTCTAGGGGAATTATATAATCCTTCTGAGCCTTAGCTCCCTCTTTAAATGAGGCTAAAAATAGTACCTTAAAGGGTTATTGAGACTATTAGGTGAGTTAAAACATGTAAAGCACTTAGGTGGCTGTCTGACATGTAGTCAGCATCGTGTGTGTGAGTGTGCCCAGTTGCTCAGTTGTGTCCGACTCTCTATTATTCTTGGTTTAGTTTACATCAAACTAGCTGATTCTTCCAGTATACTAGGGACATATCAGTGGCAGGGTAAATCATCATTAGCAGTATTTTAAAAACAGTAGTATGAGTATTTTTTAAAATCTACTTTTATTAAAACTGCTTTTGTTTTTTATTATTTTTTATTTTATATTGAGGTACAGTTGATTTACAATGTTGTGTTAGTTTCATGTGTACAGCAAAGTGGTTCAGCTATACAAGTACATATATTCATTCTTTTCCAAATAATTTTCCCATGTAGTATTAGTGTTTTAAATGACTAACTTTCGGCATAGTGTAGGT
>NW_011376070.1:23577-26433 GCF_000754665.1 Bison bison bison
TAGGTGCATTAAAAAATCTAGTTCAATGAATTTTACGTCAGAATAAGGCAGTTCTACATAATAGCCACTAGATGGCAGCAAAACCCTTCATAAGAATCGATTCTTACCAGAAACTGCTGCAGTGTAAAAGACCTATCCCTTTTGTCTCCTTTATTTGTACAACCTCATCGTCTTATTTGTACAACTTCATCGTTGTCACAACAAAATACCACCTGTACCACCACCACCATCATCAACAACAAAAGCTAGAAGAAAGGCAACTCATAAAGAAGTTCAGAACTTTGTAATTGAAGACAATTCAGACTTTAGGTTTTGGAAAGCCTTTGTTGAAGAATTTAGAAATTATTAATCCAAAAATGCTTAAAATATCCTCACTGAACCCAAAACTAGTTGTCACCCACCCACATTTACATAACAATAATCTCTGACAGTCATGGGAAAAATGTAGACTCCAGCTCTCTGCAGAGTGACTGCCACATAGTGACCAATTGTCCCTGAGAATGACACACTCCTCTTCACTTATTAACAAGGAGTTGTTGTTTTCCTATATTGTTTGGAATGGGGGTATTGTAGGTATTCAATGACTTAATTTCTGGGTTTACTTTCCTCTTTGAGAGTTTCTATAGCTTACCTTCAAATGTGTTTTTGGTGTCTTTCATTTGCAGTGAAGGAATTCATTTCTTTCTCCCTTGCTTATTTCCAGGGTCCTCAGCCTATTCTTTCTCCCTCCATGTGATTCTCATGTATAACTTCTCATATCAGTGACGTTTCCCACTATATCACTCTCAGTATTATTATTGCATTATTGTCAGTAATGATTCTCATTGGGGAGGGGGCTGTGTATAGCTGGGATACCTCTAACCTTAGAGTCTGATGAGCTTTCAGAAGCCATTAGTTTTCTCGAATTAGCAACAATGAACTGATCGTCACTCTTAGAGTGAGACTTGCTCTCTTTCATACCTTTAAATATTCCGGGACCCTTTCACTTTCTTCTTTTCTTTTTTCCTCTCTTTTCTTTTCTCCCCCTTTCCATTTTCTATTCTCCATCTCCTCCTTCTTTGCTCTCCCTTTTAGAATTCTAATGATCTCCCTTCTACAATGTAATGTTAAAATCTATAACAATGAGAGAATATCCATATAATATAAATTTGATCTCAAAAATGTTAGAAGGGAGTTTTCTTGCATACTAAATGTGTGTATGGTATCTTGGTAGGAAAATATTATTTCCACTTATAAGCAATGCTCAATCATTGCTGTCATCTGCCCATATCTGAATGAGCATCAGCTGAACAGAGGAGCAGAGGCGAAGTGCAACGACCTACTTAGAATCAACTGAAATCACGCAGTATGAAAAATGACTACAATTCCAGTCTCCTTTTTCTAATGACAATCTCTGTCCAAGTGGAGAGAGGTTTTACTTGCCTGCTTGTTTCTCAAAGCGAATCTCCGTCTCAGATTTAGACTTCTTTAAATGGGGTTTGGAACCTGAGCAGCTATGATTCAGGTTATCACAGAGGGTATTCAATTTCTCGTGATGCCCTCTTTTCTTCTTACAGAGCAGCCAACTGAGAAAGCTCAGGCAAGGAGCAGGAAGAAGGAATCACGGCTGCTCTGTTCACCCTAGTCACCAAACCCATGCTGACCAGGTAGTAAAGCAAATGAGCTAAAGCCGCCCCCAGCACACTGCTATTCTTAATAAAGAGCTGAAGGAATTTAAAAGGAAAGCATGTTTCTGTATTCCCCTTGGGGCAACATGAATTCTGCTAAGTATTTCCATTTCAGAATACACAAATGCAGAGAGTCTATTCTATACCCCAGTGCTTGCTGCCTGGCACAAAATGTACACACAGCTACAGACGTCTGGGTTTGCTTCTCACCAGGGGCTGGTGGAGATTCTCCAAGCACGTGGGTGAAGCTGTGGCGGTGTGATCATAGCTAGCCTGGATCTTGGCTTATGTAACGTAGTCTGTTTGTTGATGGGCTCCCGTTCAATCGGCTCAAGAGTGGGTACTGGAAAACTTGTGCTCAGTCCCAGTGAGTGCTAGACTCAGGCACCAAGAGGTTAAACTGAGAATCTTTAAGGAAATAAACGTGGATGACTGTGCATGGCTTGGTGAGGAATGATTGGGATGAATAATGGAGGCAGTTTAGGGGGTCTGAATTAGGTGTGGGAGGGTGAGCAGAGTGAAAAAGGAGAAGCAGGGAAGGGAATTATGAGGGAAAAATTCTCTCGCTACTAGCAGCTAACCGTAGATCATTGGAATTCGTTCCTTATCAAATGTAAGCAGGAACCACGGAATGGAATATGGCTGAGTGGAATGCTTAATAAAGGCTTTCTATCACTGCCCTTTCAATCTAAATACTGAAGTAAAGATAAGCAGCAGCTTGCTGGGCTTTTACAAGGAGGCAAAAGAGTAGAAAGACAAGAGTCATCAGTGGAGGGTTTTCCACTGAAGGCACAGCTTATTGTACTGTGTTAAAAAAAAAAAAAAACTTCATTCGTTTTTAGTCAAAACATTTTGTAAAAAGTATTTCTACTTGCTCTGGTATTCTTGTCCATCTGCCCATCTGAAGCGACCTCACACTGCTTCCGACTATTTTGCTGAGGGTTTAATGCAAATAACCAAAATCTTTCCACCGTTGCCCCTTCGGAGTTGCTGTATTTTCACTTCTCTATAAATACGCCCGGCAACAAGGTATTTGGAGAGCTCCCCAAGTAACAGAAGTGTTTTGAATTTCCCTTGTGCAAATCTCTCAGTGGATCCTCCATAACCGCTAACTTAGGACTGTAAAGTTGAACATTAATGAGTTCGCTATAGGTCTCCCTCCCCCATAAAAAATTCTTTTTGGTATGGT
>NW_011376071.1:0-772 GCF_000754665.1 Bison bison bison
TATATATATATATATATATGTATATATATATACATACATATATATGTGTGTATATATACATATATAAAATAAATAACTTAATGTTCCTTCAAGCAGAGAAATGTTCAATTATATACTATGGCAAACTCTTAGGCTGTAGTCACAAAGTCAAGCACTGAGAGTTTCCTGGGTTGACAATAACTGGCCAGTCATTAGCATAATGCTCAACAAAACATAAACCAGAGGAAACATGGAGGAAGGAAGGTATAAGTTCAGCTTGGAGAAATCCAGGAAGGCTGCTTGGAGAAGGCTGCACTTGGGTTGAACACTGAAGGATGATTAGGTTAGCAGTGATGGAGAAGGTGAGAAAGACCTCTTCCTGACCATTGGAAGAGCAAGAGTAAAGGCACAGATGAGGAAGGAAAGAACAAAAAATAAGTAATTACAAGTATGAAATGGCAGAGCAAAAGGTGTGGTGAGAAAGGGCAGATGAGGCCACATCAATGCCTCCAAAATAGTATGCTGAGTACTCTTAATGCTTTTTTCTCTAATCAAGAAAGAACTACCAAATGCTTTGTAGAAAAACACCTGTCTTCCAGACAGTTCATTGCCTCTCTTGCATCAAATGAATGAGGCAGCTCCTCTATAATTAAAGGCATTTTGGACTTCACTTTCTTACCAATTTCTTTATTAGTTACTGAATACAGTCTAATGATGGAGAAGGAAATGGCAACCCACTCCACTATTCTTGCCTGGAGAATCCCATGGACAGAGGAGCCTGGCAGGCTGCAGT
>NW_011376072.1:0-744 GCF_000754665.1 Bison bison bison
GTGAGTATGATTTTAAATAGCAGGGCAAAGGTGATGAAACCAGCTCAACATCTCTGTCTCCATGGCAACAGCATCCTTGCTCTGAGGCTCTGACACAGCGGCAGGGACCAAAATACACTCCTTGTGCACAATTACACTGCAAGTTAGGAGTTTCTTTTTATTCCTTGTAAATGCACGATTTAAAAATATGAGCAAGGACAGAGTAAGAGCAAATCATGCACAGCTAGAGGAGAGTCTTTAAAATGACTAAGCAAAGAAAATGAATATCCAAAGGGCTTGATAAAGTCTGCAGCCTACACTTACTATGTACAGAAGAGATTGAAAATCTTTTTCATATGAGAATAGAAAAACTATCTATGCATGCATATAAGTGCGTGCATTAACTTTTTAAAGTGTCCTTTCCTTAAATTTTTAATACAGGTCAATCTTGCTTTCAGCATATCCACTTAGCTCAGGTTATGATTAAATCAATTAAAGCAACCACTGAATTTACATAGCTGGAAGCTCCTCATATGCCAAACTGAACAAAACTTCAAAGAAACCGCATTAGCCCTGATTTATGGAGGGCATAAGTGGCCCCCTTTAAGGTCAGTAAAAACCTATTGGTCACTAATGCATCTTTGAATCCTGCCGAAGTCTACCTCACTGTTTATTTTTTTCTAATTCATTAATTAATTTTTTGCTGTGCTGGATCTTCATTGCTGTGCACCAGCTTTCTCTAGTTGCTTGGTGAGGAGGGCTACT
>NW_011376073.1:0-760 GCF_000754665.1 Bison bison bison
AGTGATGCCATCCAGCCATCTCATCCTCTGTCGTCCCCTTCTCTTCCTGCCCCCAATCCCTCCCAGCATCAGAGTCTTTTCCAATGAGTCAACCCTTCACTTGAGGCGGCCAAACTACTGGAGTTTCAGCTTTAGCATCATTCCTTCCAAAGAAATCCCAGGGCTTATCTCCTTCAGAATGGACTGGTTGGATCTCCTTGCACAATGCGAAATGCTGGGCTGGATGATTCACAAGCTGGAATCAAGTTTTCCAGGAGAAATATTAACAATCTCAGATATGCAGATGGTACCACTCTAATGGCAGAAAGCGAAGAGAAACTGAAGAGCCTCTTGATGAGGGTAAAAGGGGAAAATGAAAAACCTGGATTAAAACTCAACATTCAAAAAACAGATTGTGGCATCCGGCCCCATCACTTAATGGCAAACAGTTGGGGAAAAAGTGGAAACAATGACAGATTTTATTTTCTTGGGTTCCAAAGTCACTGCAGATGGTGACTGCAGCCATGAAATTAAAAGACACTTGATCCTTGGAAGAAAAGACGTGACAAACCTAGACAGTGTATTAAAAAGCAGAGACATTACTTTACTGACAAAGGTCCCTGTAGTCAGAGCTATGGTTTACCCAGTAATCATGTATGGATGTGAGAGTTGGACCATAAAGAAGGCTAAGCAGCAATCTTGAATCTGGAATTCTGATGCAGTTACCACCAGTGGAATAAAACCTGCTAGAATACTGAAACTGAAGCTCCAATTCTTTGGC
>NW_011376074.1:0-920 GCF_000754665.1 Bison bison bison
GAGGACTCCAGCCTGGCTGTGAGGAAATACTTCCACAGACTCACTCTCTATCTGCAAGAGAAGAGACACAGCCCTTGTGCCTGGGAGGTTGTCAGAGCACAAGTCATGAGAGCCTTCTCTTCCTCAACAAACTTGCAGGAGAGATTCAGGAGAAAGGACTGACACACACCTGGTTCAACACGGAAATGATTCTCATGGACCAACAGACAACACTTCTTCCTGGGCTGCCATGTGGAAGACTCATTTCTGCTGTCATCAGGCACTGAACTGAATCAATTTGTTAAATGATTTCAGGTATATTAAGCGACATCATGATCTACTCTACAGGCACTACTCTGTCCCAGATACTCAAGCTAATCCATCTACTTATTTATCTATTTGGATATTTATTTATCTAATTTAATATTTATTTATCTATATATAAAGAATTAAATTATTTTGTTCATATAATTATGTATGTATACTTAAGGGAAAAATATATTTTGTATTTAGTCAATTTATGAGTTTTCTTCATTCATTAAACCTTACTATAAAAATCTTCCTTTGTTTTTCTTTAAAAAAGAAACATGAAGACTGAATACGCAACTTGATTAAAGAATGCATTTTACAATTCCTTCACCCATGTTTGTGATTTGCACATTACAAGTGTTGGGGATTTTCTCCTCGGGACTTGGAAGCAACGAACCTGAAAGAAGGACGGACAGTCTCTTGCAAGGACTGACAAGTTTATTTCTGCAGTCAAGCCTTTTTATAGAAGTAGGAACAAAGAGCGTAGAGTATACAGCCAGCAGAGCGCGTACGGGGTTAACACCTAATCAGTAAAAATATTTCAAGGACAGCGTGCTCTAAGTGACCCATGAGCTTATCCCATAACCCGTTTTCTCAAGCAACATCCTTAATATTTATTATTAAATCTTGGC
>NW_011376075.1:0-833 GCF_000754665.1 Bison bison bison
ACTTCAATCATTTAAAAAAAAGCAGACTTGTCAAATACCTGCTACATTTCAATCATTGTGATAAGCAATGGGAATACAAAAATGAATTCTACATGTTATCTGAGAATCTATGACAAGATTAAATGGAATTGTTTTAATCACAGTTTCAGTTGAGATCCAAGAACATACACACTACATTTCAAAGTAAAGTCCAAGACCACCATACAGGACTTGCAGCTCAGAAGATAATTTGTACTATTCATAATATCCACCAAACTGAGGATGCACCACTACAGTGTTTTGTATAATAGAAGAGACTTTTAGTTTATTTAATTGAAGGATAATTTCTTTACAGTATTATGTCTGGGTAGAAGAGAATTTTTAAAGAGCTTTTCATGTATCAGTGTTCTGCTGTTCCCCAAAGAAGTACGTTTACCTCTAGCACAGGGAGTGGCTCCAAGTGAAGGTGTCATGTATGTCCCTGAGAACTCAATAGACAAAGTGGACCAATATTTGGCTCAAGCCTGACAGATTTAAAAGGTGAGAGGCTGGCACATCGGGGTGACTGTCACTGCTCAAATTTGGCAAACTAAGAATCCTGAGTGTTTCCCCTGAACACACTGTTAGTCCTACGTGGATGTGAGCTGCCCTGGGCTGTCTTAAAGCTAAATGGGCTGTCAGCAGGGAGAAAGTGGCTTGTATACGGGTGTGGCCCAGGATTCCCAGGAGTAAGAAACCAGTCTCAGACTACCAGCTTGGGGAGAAGCAGTCCATTGTATAAAGAATCCTGCAGGTGATGAATCTCCTACAGTTGGGAGTTGTCCCCAGTGAATCAAAGAAACAAGTTTTCCAAA
>NW_011376076.1:0-556 GCF_000754665.1 Bison bison bison
AGGAAATACCTAAAAATGAATCATCAAATCAAGCCAGTCGGATGCTCTGCAGAAACTGTTGGGGTACAATTCACAGGCCTGCAAGTCCTGTGCTTATCTGGACTTGAGACCAAAGAAAGATCCCAGAGTTGACAGAGATATCAAAGGTTTAATAAATGGGGTGATTTCCATGTCTGAATTAAAAGGATCCTGGAGAGACACCCACTGTGGATAGCAGGGGACAGGCAGAAGACAGCCGCTGCAGCATTCTTCACTCTGGGGGATTGGGAGACTACCAGTTACAGTGGGAATGAACAGCAGGTTGGCTCCTTGGTTAAACTGGTTACCATGGAAACCAATAGAGCATCACATCCCTCTCTTAGCCCCTCAAGCTAAATACTTTCATGGGGCTGAAGTCTTGTCTTTGTTAATCTATCAGCAAACAGCCATCTTGAAATGGCCAGAAATTGCAGAGGAAATAATCAGGAGAGGGAAAATAACAGAGGGTTGGTAACATCCTATATATAGCCTTGCATGCTCAGTCACTCAGTTTTGTCTGACCCTTTGAGATCCCATG
>NW_011376077.1:0-648 GCF_000754665.1 Bison bison bison
ATGTATTTGGCTGTACTGGGTCTTGGTTGTGCCACGTGGGACCTCGCTCCCTGACCAGGGATGGAACCCTGGACCCTAAGTTGAGAGCACGGAATCATCACCACTGGACCACTAGGGAAGTCCCCAGAATTAATCTTTAAAAAGAAACAACTTAACTCTAGCTTTCCCGCTAAGCTCTCTTGTTCTGCTTTTGGCCTTCAAGGGTTACCTAACGATGAGCCTTTTTGGTACAAACACATGTATGAGCAAAAAGAGGCTAGAAATCTGGAGGTTTCCACCTTCTCAGCCCGTTGGCTGCTGGCCAGACTAGGCAATGGCCACTTGATCTAAACTCCCAGGAGTCCTTTTTAAGTATTGATAAGGACAGAGTAAAGGGACAAAATATGGCAATGAAACATGTAAAATATCATGTGGGAAACGAGTTGCCAGTCCAGGTTCGATGCATGACGCTGGATGCTTGGGGCTGGTGTACTGGGGATGGCCCAGAGGGATGGTATGGGGAGGGAGGAGGGAGGAGGGTTCGGGATGGGGAACACATGTATACCTGTGGCGGATTCATTTTGATATTTGGCAAAACTGATACAATTATGTAAAGTTTAAAAATAAAATAAAATTAGAGAAAAAAAAAATAAATAAAAAAAATAAAAA
>NW_011376078.1:0-641 GCF_000754665.1 Bison bison bison
GCAGGTTTCCATGTGGGCACTGCTCTACAAACCCAGAGGACTCCTGATCTGATCACCCTGTCCTCTTGAGAACTCTGTCAAAATAATTGAGACTCAAGCTGCAGCCTGCCAGCCCTGCCGCCTGCTTCCTGGGGCTGAGGAGCAGTGGGCCAGTCCTTGAGGATAACCCCTCCATTCTGGAGGGTGGGGGTCCTCTCAGTTCATATTCAGGACAATCGTATCAACCTTTCGCAGGTGCAGGGCCCCCTCCTCTGTGCAGCTCTAAGCTTATACCCCAGAGGCTGGTCCTCATCTTCCTGTGATACCTGAAGAAGTGAAGAGGTACCTCAGCCCAGTGTCCCTGGCAGGGGGCACCCACAGCAGTCCGCTCTACGGAACTCTGTCCTGGGCTCAGTGGGGTTTTCTGTCCTCTTTCAGGGTCTTTCCTTGGCTCTAGGTAGAGCCTGGGACACCGGTGTCTGCTGCCCTGGTGTACCTCCTCTCAGACAAAGGCTCTCACCAATCCCATACCATCAGAAAGAAAGGAGAGTTCACATACACCTGACTTCCATGCCTGGGCTTCTCAGTGCTGTGCGGTGGGTGGGGGTGGGGGATGGTGCTCTGTATTGTTTTCCCTGTTCTAGGGTGAGAGCGATCAACAT
>NW_011376079.1:0-652 GCF_000754665.1 Bison bison bison
TTCAGGGTTCTCAGCGGTCACCTCACACTGTGGCACACGACTGTTGGGTCAATCGGCTGTTCTGTGCCATTAGTCACTCGGAGAGACCACTGGGGAAAAAGGGACGCCTTTCTGTCAGCCAGTGACTCTCAGTACTCCCATTCTATGGTAGGTAGGCTAAGAGTGGTTTCTGTTATATCCCAGGAGGCTCTCTCATTCTCAACCCTTGGCTACATTGTCAGAAACTGGAAAATTTTGACCCTCCAAAAGGCCTGGCTCCAATACAAATGGGGGAGCCCCAGAAATGGCCTCTGAGTGGCACACTAGGTTTTGCCAAAGATGAGAAAGACTCAGAATTTCCTTCCATTCTATTGCCTCCCTGTCTCCTGTCCCTCTCTGTGTCTCTCCATCAGATTTCCTAGATGACCCCTACTCGGCCGTTCATATCCACAGGATCTCTAGGAAAGCATTCTGAGGTTCCCTTTGGTCCAGCTCTTTCTTCTATATTCAAAAGCCTGAAGGATCAAAAACTGCCCTAACATTCTGAAGAATCCCCTTCTAAGGAAGCTGATCTCTCAGTGGAGAGGGAACCAAGCTTCCCCACTCCTGAACATCCTAAAAAATTCCCTTCTGACTACTCCTGTTTCTCAGGCCTGGGAAGGACCAAGCTTCT
>NW_011376080.1:0-878 GCF_000754665.1 Bison bison bison
CTGGGAAAGATTGAAGATGAGAGGAGAAGGGGACAACAGAGGATGAAATGGTTATGGCATCATTGACTCAATGGACATGATTTGAGTAATCTCTGGGAGTCGGTGATGGACAGGGAAGCCTGGCGTGCTGCAGTCCATGGGTTCGCAAAGAGTCAGACATGACTGAGCGACTGAACTGAACTGAATTTAGATATAATGAACATATAGTAATGTACATTTTTAAATTTTACAATTTGATAAGTTTTGACATACTCATGCACTCATGAAACTAGCAACACAATCCAGAAAATAAACACATCTATTATCACTAAAAGTTTCCTCATGTTCTTTGCAATCAAACCATCCTACCTCTTCCACCATCCTGCCTCCATCTAAGCAACTACCAGCTGGTTGTATATCACTATGGATTAGATTTTCTAGAATTTTATATAAATAAAATATGCTCTTTTTTGTCTGCCCTCTTTCACTAAGAATGATTATTTGAGATTCATCTATGCTCTTGGGTTATCAGTAGTTCAGTTCTTCTTTTTCTGACTAGTATTTCCTTGTATAGACAAACTACAATTTGCTTATCCATCCATTTCTCTGTTGAACATTTGGACTTCCCCAGATTGTATCTATTACAAATAAAGCTACTATAAGCCTGGATGAGAGGGGAGTTTGGGGGAGAATGGATACATGTATTTGTATGGCTGAGTCCCTTCGCTGTTCACCTGAAACTATCACAACATTGTTAATCAGCTATACCCAAATACAAAATTAAAATTAAAAAAAATAATGCTGCTATAAACTTATGTATAAGTCTTTATAGGAACATATCCTTTCCTCAGGGCTTCTCTGGTGGATCAGATGGTGAAGAATTTGCTTGCAATGCAGGA
>NW_011376081.1:0-732 GCF_000754665.1 Bison bison bison
GCCATCCAGTTTGATGGACATGAGTTTGAACAAGCTCTGGGAGTTGGTGATGGGCAGGGAAGCCTGGTGTGCTGCCGTCCATGGGGTCGCAAAGAGTTGGACACAATTAAAAGGCCAAACGTTTCACTGTTCACACTAGACCATACTTAATGGTGAAACACTGAATGATTTCCTCCTCCCTAGCGTGCTGAAATCAAGGCACTGATGTCCACACTCACCACATTTATGGAGGGTCTATCCAGGGCAAAACGATGAAAAGAGGAATGAAAGGCACCCAGGTAGGAAACCAATAGGTAAGACAATCTCTCTTTGAAGATGTCATGGTCTTATATACAGAAAATCTTAAGAAATACACAGAAAAAGGTACTGGACTCACAAGTCAGTTTTGCCAGGTGGCAGGATATAATACAGTATCAGTAGAGGAAACTCAATTGTATCTTTATATACTCATACCAGGCAGTAAGAAATTAAAATAAATTTAAAACCACATCAGAAAATATGAAGTACTTAGGGATAATACTTTCAAGCTACATATCCCGAAACTACTGTTGAGAGAAATCAAAGACTTAAATAAACAGAGAGATATTCCATGCTCATTGGTCAGAAGGTGCAATAAAGTTACCATGTCAATTCTTCCCAAATCGACCTATAGAATCAACACAAGCTCACTGAAAATTCCAGAAGGGATTTTTGGGGATAGACGTTGACAAGAATATTTTAAACTCCACATGG
>NW_011376082.1:0-720 GCF_000754665.1 Bison bison bison
TTGAGAGTCCCTTGGACTGCAAGATCAAACCAGTCAATCCTGAAGGAAATTAACCCTGAATATTCATTGAAAGGACTGATACTGAAGCTGAAGTTCCAATAGTTTGGCCACCAGGTGCAAAGAGCTGATTCACTGGAAAAGACCCTGGTGCTGGGAAAGATTGAGAGCAAGAGGAGAAGGTGGTGATAGAGGATGAGATGGTTGGATGGCATCACTGACTTAATGGATATGAGTTTGAGCAAACTCCAGGAGACAGTGAAGGACAAGGAAGCCTGGTGTGCTGAGTCCATGGGGTCACAAAAAGTAGGCCATGACTTGGTGACTGAACAACAGCAGAGCCTGCTACTACTAACACTACTACTAATAATGAAAGAAACCCAATGTTAACTTATAGATTTAAATTACTGAAAATCCACTTTAGGGCTGGCTTCAGGTGAGGTTCTAGCCAAACCCTCAACATGTTTCCTTATAGTCTTCCACATAGTCCTCATCCTAGCAACTATGAGGAATGCATGATTTCTTGCTCTCATCTAATCATAAAAGTAAAGTTTCTTTGCAACAGCTTTCTCATCAAAGGTACTGAGATAAAGTCTGATGTGGAATAGAGTCAGATTCCCTGCAAAAATATGTATCCACAAAAGAAATCAGGAAATTTTGAGCAAAGAAAACAGGATATGAAACAAGATAACCAACAAATAACCAATTCACTTGTATATTTTC
>NW_011376083.1:0-555 GCF_000754665.1 Bison bison bison
CAGGACTGGTTCTAGCCGATGCAGCAGCATCCAGGCCAGAGGATGGCTCAGGAGGCGGGGCGGGAAGTGACCGGTTCCTCTGGAATCCCTGAGTCAGCGCCCGGCCCGGATGGACGCTCAGGGCAGCAGGGTGGCAGGTCCTGGCACAGGCGGCGAGGGGGCTGGGGGCGGGGGCTCTTCCTGAGCACGTTACGGAGGAAACGGAGCTGTCAGGTCTGTCCCCTGCCTGCCCTCCGCAGAGCCGTGGGCCGAGAGGCCCCGCTGGAGCTTTACTGGTGGCAAGCCAAGCCCGGAGCGGGGCTGGGCAGCCCCAGGTCACCAGCACCCGGCCCAGGTGATTGCCAGTTCCTCCCCAGGTCCCCTCCCCAGGGAGCTCAGGAAAGAGTTAAATGGACAGCGGAAGGGAGCCACCTCCCAGGTGCTGTGTGGACAGGTGGGCACGCAGCCGCGCTCGGCTGAGCTATGTCAGGGGTGAGCCCGCTTCCCTCCGGCGCCCCTGCCCCCAGCCCTGCCTAGGGGACGCTGCAGCCGCTCAGGCTGACCGCCACGTCCCTC
>NW_011376084.1:0-518 GCF_000754665.1 Bison bison bison
TGTGATCCCACTGCCAATCCCTGTGGGATTCTTGCTGCTGCCCCAGGACAATGGTCAGTGCAGAGAAAGATCAGTCTCAAGCTGCTGTTAGAGGTGCTTCATTGTTCTCTTTATCCAGGGTAGGAAGTGTGAGACCTGGGTGAAGACTCCTGGAGGTGTCCCATTCGTCTTTCCATAGGAGAAAATACCATGGACCACTTTTTTACACACGAGGGGTCCACCGGAGTCACCCTGTGGGCAGAGAGATAAGGGCTGAGCAGGCCTCCTTGGGGTTCTCTCTTCCCTGCCGCCCAGGCTGGGTGGTCTCAGTCAGGGGCTATAGGGAAGACCCAGGCCCAGGGAGGCCTGGTCACCTCCTGGTCCTGGGGCTCCAGCCTGATTCTGACTGTTCTTAGCAGCTAGACTTAAGTCTATCTTTCTATCAATTTTCTCCTGGAAACTCTGGTGATATGACATCTGTGGGATGACTGATGCTTCCTGAGCCACTCAGGGAAAAGAAAAGCAAAACACTGGATTCA
>NW_011376085.1:0-3096 GCF_000754665.1 Bison bison bison
AGCTTTCTCTGCCTGGTTCTAGCCTGACCTCCCTCAGAAATTCCCACCCTAAACCCTCCCCTCCTGAGAGGTCTCAGGTGTGCTGAGTGAGAGGGCTCAAGCTCAGGGCTCCTGAGTGTGGGTCTTGGGGAAGAAGCATCAGAACAGAGAACTTGCTAAAGACGTATTTAATGACCTCACCTCAGACCTGCAGATTCATAACTTCTTACAGTGGGGACCTGACCTTGAGGGGTTCATATTCACTGAAATTCATTGGCCAAGTGATTTCCATCTGTTTCCCATCAGGGTCACGTGACCAGTGTTAGGCAAGGACCTCCTGGTGCCCTCCCCACAGAGTTGTCTCTTGGTCCTGTGGGCGCATCAGTGTGGTGTGTAGGAAGAGCTCCAGGGGACTCTAAGGGGAGGCCCGGGTTAAGGACGTGGCTCCTGGTCTACCTGTGAGAGCTGAGGCTGGGCTTCAGTCCAAGGAGAGGCCGCAGGGTTGGTCTAACTGGATTTGGACCAGGGAAGTCAGTCAGCTCACGTGGTCTGTGTGAGCAGAGGGTTAGGAGCTCTCTGTGGGGAGAGAACAATCAAGAACTAAGTCCACAGGCTGGTCTCCAGGTAGGAAGTGATTGTTCCTGAATCTCTCCTGAGACAGGACAGGGGAGGTGGGTCTTTTCAGCTTTTCAAGGGCCTTCTGTCTGCAGGTGAAGTGGTTGCAGGTTAAAGAGCTGTGCGGATGCCTTTGAAGGTGTTTTCTCAAGATGCAGAGGTGTGTTTGCTACATAACATCCCCAGAGAAGACAGAGCAGGAGGAAGAAGAGGAGGAAATGGCAGCTTCTCAGGTACATGTCCTGTCCTGGGTCTGGGGCTGTGTCTGCTTTTCCTGCTGAAATGCCTGGACTGAGAGAACCTACAAACCTTTAATTCTCTACTCACATTTTTTTTTGGCCTGGGATGTTTGTTTTCAACTATTTACTTTTTCCTACAATAGTGAAGACCAGCTCTTCTCCCTGATGTCCCAGAGCCTTTTCTTCATTGTCTGTATCCCAGCTTTCTATAGAAAATGAATTCTCAGAGTGAATTAGTGATGAATTCTCAAAGTGAATTAGTGATGAATTCTCAAAATGAATTAGTGACTTTCAACTCGTGAATATATTCCCTTTGTGAGAGATCAACATGAGAGGCACTGGTATCCAAGATTCCATGGGGATGTGGTTTGGTGTTGGGCTCTTAGGGAAGTAGAGGAAATGCAGTGATGAGTTTACATCTGGATGCAACTTCAGCTCTTTAGAACAGAAAGAAAATGCAGTTATAAATAGAATGAACTCAGTGATCCATAATTTTTCAGATAATTTTGAAACAAAAAATAATAGTGTAGTGTCTATATTATTAAAATGACTCGCTGTTAAAATATACTCATAGGATACAGAACAGGGGAGGTATATATGAAGTGAAATTTTTAGAAACTGACATTTTTCAGGGTCAATTCAGATCACTGCTACCATTTATCCCATTACACTGCATGTTACCTCGATCAGGTACTTCTATGAGATTCCAGCATTACGATGTTCACATTTTTTTTCTCTTTACCTTTAATAAAGATTTAGGATGATTTAGGGAGGGACCTGCACAAGCCACCAGTTATGGTGGAAATCCGCACCTTCTTAGTCTACCTTTGCTTTGAATAATGAACACACCTGTGTTTAGTGGGGATATTGGATTTTGGGAGTGGAGGTTTCCTCACTCAAGCCCAGGTCCGGTAGTTTCCGTTACACTCCACCCTCATATCTCAGACATGATCTTATCACCTCTTTTTATTTTCCAAAGCACTTACAATAATCATATTCCTAATGTTAAATTCCTAAAATATAGCTCAACACAAGTGATACAGATTTTGAAAGAAATAAAGGACTCTAATTTAGAGTCCTAATTTATTTCATATTGGTATGTGTGTTTGCATGTTAGTGTATTTTAAAAATACAGATTATCATCCACAAAAAATGATGAGATTTAACCAGTGAAAAATAATCTTGATCTTATTGAATTGAATATTTTTTATCACTTTTAAAATGTATATAGTTCCCATTTTAGTGTAGGTGTGTGCATGGAAATGTTAACCTATTTGATCCATTTTTGGACTATGTTCTTGATGTTCTTCCCAATTACCTACACTTGTCTACACATTTATTAGAGTTGTCTCTGTATATTTCTCTGTTCTTTTTCTTTTTTCTTTTTTTATACCATGAAAGTATGATAACACATTTACAGGAGACATGTACAACACAGAAGAAAGTCACATATAGTTCCACTATATAATACATTTGTCTTTTTAAGTAGATAAATTAAGATTTTTAGTTGGAGTTTCAATATCAAGCTCTCCAAAGTTAATGGAATATTCATTCTAAAATGAATGGATTATGATTTATTAAAGTTTATTTAATTTAATTTCTAAAAGTAGAAGGTTATAGTTAGACCTGAAAAGCACCATAAACCAATTCAACATAATTCAGATTTATATAATTTGTACACAACAGTAGGATACAAATTCTATTTGACTTCCAATAGCCTGTAAACTAGGAGACACTGGAACATATGTGCTAAGTCACTTCAGTTGTATCCGACTCTTTGTGACCCCATGGACTGTAGCCTCCCAGGCTCTTCTGTCCTCCAGGCAAGAATACTGGAGTCGGTTGCCATTTTCTTCTCCAACTGGAACATATCTCAGTACATAAAACAAGGTACAAAAATTTCATGGTCTAAAGTTTTTGAAATCATTGAGTCTGTTCTCTTATCAATATGGAATTGTCTTACCCTAAAACAAATATCAAAAGATGTTTTCAAGTGCAGTCTGACATTTACCAAGAGAGATCCTTGACTTAGCCATTGAAAACCTCAATAAAGTTAGAAGACAGAAAAAAATGTGTTTTTTAAAAATAAATTCTAGTCCATATCAACTAAAGAAAACCCAAGCTCTACCATTTACTGAATACCTGACAAAATATTCTAAAATAAGTGTCACAGCAATATTATTGATCTAAATTATTTATGTGGCTCATTCAAGACTATGTAAAAACTTTTAGAAAGATATATGGTATATACTAAATATCAACA
>NW_011376086.1:0-713 GCF_000754665.1 Bison bison bison
ATCCATGATCTATTATGAGTTTCATTTTGAATGAGGTGCAATATTTAGGTTCAGGCTCTTTTTTTTTTTTCATACAAATTCTCAAATATTGCAACACCATTTGTGAAAAGACTATGCTTTCTACCTTGAATTGATCTTGCACCTTTATAAAAAATTAGTTGGCATGAGTAACATTATCAAAAATGCTGAAATAGATACCTCCAATGGCCAATCCCTCTGAAGAAAGATTTAAAAAATCAAGCAAAAGTGTGAGAATTAACCTTGTTAGAGTTATTTAAAGCAGTAAAAGTTTACACCAGGCAAGCAAATGCTGAAACAATAAAAAGACAACTTAAAAGTAGTAGGAAACCTTTGTGGCATTTCTAGCTGTCCTTGTGTTGTGTCCTTACCTGGCTCAGTAGCAGTCTTGAAGACTGCAGCCCACATTTTCAGTATGGGACTCTTATACTTGGCTCCAAAGGGAGAAGAGCAGATGTATTCTCAAAGAATTCTATTTGTTCTGGTCTGTATGCAGGCTACCTGCAGGACAGATATACCTTATTCATAACTAGCTCAGAGTATCCACAGCCAGCTGGGGCAACAGATTATGGTAGAGGCATTTGATAGAGTGCTAAAAGTCAGAGGCACAAAGCTGGAAACAGAAGAAATTGGGGCATTCAAAAGCATTCAAGTTTACTGGGGAATTTAGAAAGTCATTGCATGTCCAGGGCAGA
>NW_011376087.1:0-658 GCF_000754665.1 Bison bison bison
TGACTAAAAATTCCACTTTTATAACTTCAGTCAGTTCAGTCACTCAGTTGTGTCCGACTCTTTGCAACCATGGACTGCAGCACACCAGGGCTCCCTGTTCATCACCACTCCCAAAGTTTGCTCAAACTCATGTCCATCGAGTCAGTGATGCCATTCAACCATCTCATCCTCTGTCATCCCCTTCTCCTCCCACCTTCAATCTTTCCCAGCATCAGGGTCTTTTGAAGTGAGTCAGTTCTTTGCATCAGGTGGCCAAAGTATTGGAGATTCAGCTTCAGCCTCAGTCCTTCCAATGAACATTCAGGACTGATTTCCTTAAGGACTGACTGGTTTGATATTCTTGCTGTCCAAGAGACTCTCAAGAGTTTTCTCCAACACCACAGTTCAAAAGCATCAATTCTAAAGCACTCAGCTTTCTTTATGGTCCAACTCTCACACCCATACATGACTACTGGAAAAACCATAGCTTTCATTGATTATATGGACCTTTAACAGTAAAGTATTATCTCTGCTTTTTAATATGCTGTCAAGGTTTGTCATAGCTTTTCTTCCAACCTAGACAGCATATTAAAAAGCAGAGACATTACTTTGTCAACAAAGATCCGTCTAGTCAAGGCTATGGTTTTTCCAGTGGTCAGGTATGGATGTGAGAGTTGGA
>NW_011376088.1:0-774 GCF_000754665.1 Bison bison bison
ACTAAACTTCTCGTTTTGGAGGAGTATCCGAGTCACATTTTATTAAAAGTGGGAGACAGCATTGGGGCCATCTTTGAAAAATAAATCCTCCCACAGGTGTTTTATTTATTCCACAATGTATAGCTGGAACACCAGTTGATATTGCTAGGGCAATGAACCATTCATTGGAGTACAAATTCTGTGAGAACAGAGATTTTCCTTCTGTTGTTTATCAGTGAGTTTCAGGATCTAGTATAGTGATTGGCACAGAGTCATTGTCAATAAATATTTATGGAATGACTGAATGGATAAATGTTAAGTCCTATACCATTCCATTACATAAAATCCAGATAGTATATGACTTTACCACACTTTTCTTGCTTGTTAGTAACCAGAGAAGAAATAATTAAAAAAAAAATTTTTTTTTAATGAAATAACAGCCTTTCAGGGCAGTATAAAGTAGAAAGCTAATCAAAACCAATGGACTTTAGAGACTATCACTTCATCCTATGAGACCAACCCCTGAGTTCTCTCCCTTAGGTGCACTTCACAGGCAGAATCTTGGATGACTGTAGCAGGGACAAGATGGAGAGGTGCTAAGGTTCCTTATATTTGTCTGACACGCAGGGTATTCCTGTTGTGATAGGGTCCTTTTGGTCAGAAGTCATACCCTTTCTCTCATTTAAGCAAGTGGTTGTTAAGAATATTACTTTTGCTTTGGAAAACCCATAAGTTGGAGAAGGGCTAATAGGGGAAATTCTATAGTAGGAACCTAAGGCTTTGGGAGAGGAATAG
>NW_011376089.1:0-553 GCF_000754665.1 Bison bison bison
TCTGTGAAAAATACCATTGGTAGCTTGATAGGGATTGCATTGAATCTATAGATTGCTTTGGGTGATATACTCATTTTCACTATATTGATTCTTCCAATCTATGAACATGGTATATTTCTCCATCTATTTGTTTCGTCTTTGATTTCTTTCGTCAGTGTTTTATACTTTTCTATATATAAGTCTTTTGTTTCTTTAGGTAGATTTCAGTTCAGTCACTCAGTCATGTCCGACTCTTTGAGATCACAGGAACTGCAGCACGCCAGGCCTCCCTGTCCATCACCAACTCCTGTATTCCACTGAAACCCTTGTCCATTGAGTCGGTGATGGCATCCAACCATCTCACCCTCTGTCGTCCCCTTCTTCTCCTGCCCTAAACCTTTTCCAGCATCAGGGATTTCCCAATGAATCAGCTCTTCACATCAGGTGGCCAAAGTGTTGGAGTTTCAGCTTCAACATCAGTCTTTTCAATGAACACTCAGGACTTATCTCCTTTAGGATGGACTGGTTGGATCTCCTTGCAGTCCAAGGGTCTCTCAAGAGTCTTCTCCAACAC
>NW_011376090.1:0-811 GCF_000754665.1 Bison bison bison
TAAGAATAAAATATATTTTTACAGCTAAATAATATTTCACTGAATGGCTAGTCCAGATTTTTTTTATTCATTCACTAGTTGGTGGACACTTGAGTTGTCCCCTTTTGGCTATTATAAATAGTGCTACTATGAATATTTGTGTAAAAAATTTTGTTGGACATATATTTTCATTTCTATTGGATAGATACCTATGAGTAGAACTGCTGGGTCGTATGGCTACTTTATATTTAACTTTTTGAGGAACTGCCAAACTGTTTTCCATAGAAACTGCCTGGCTTCTCCAAAGCAACTGTACCATTTTACATTCCCACTGGCAATGTGGAGGGAGGGGGTTCCATTTTGTCCCATATCCTCACCGACACTTGCTATTGTCAGTCTTTTTGAATATAGCTGTTGTAGTGGATATGAAGTAGTATCTCTGTGTTTTGATTTGCATTTCTCTGATGACTCTATGTTGAGCACATTTTCATATGCTTATTGACCATTTGCATACCTTCTTTTCCTCTTAACTTTTGCATACCTTCTTTTCCTCCTCACTTTTTATATTCTCTTCCATGAGAATTTCACTGATTTTACTAACACCTTCATATAGATGATTTTCAAATATTAACTTCCATATCTGATCTTTCTTCTGAGATTTTCTCAGAGATTAGTGTCCTGATTGCATTTCAGAATTAGTATATCCCAAGTGAAACTCATCTGCTTTCTTCCCAAGCTATTAATTCTTTCTGTATTCCTAATTCTGTTAATTTTACTATTATTTTTCTAATCACCTGAACTTGAAACACGGCATTATATCTAGATGTAAGAG
>NW_011376091.1:0-1010 GCF_000754665.1 Bison bison bison
CTTTGGCCTCAGTTTCAAAAAATTTATTGAATGGAACTTCCAAATTCATCTAGTTTAACTTGCAATTCCAAGCAAAAATTGCCTCTGCATTTCCCCCTAAGAAACAGTCAGTTTCTCATATGTAAAATTAGCAGTTAGAACTAGATGATGACTAAGGTTTTCCCTGATTTCTAAAATTCCTGGTGTTGTAATTAAAACTCAGTAAGTGTCATGTATATTTTTCCCATTGAAAGTTTATAAAATATCCCTTTACATAACCAAACAAGATTTTATGTTAGCCCAGATAAAATTAAGAAACTCAGATCACCATCAAGTTGGCCCTCATCTTTCAAGTCTCCACAGTTTTTAATCCATTTCTGATTTTATCTCCATGACCAGGAACTATGCAAAACTATAAGAAGCTTGGATACTTTTGATGTTTTTCGGAAGTAGATGAAGTGGTGACAGCGATTTATTCCAAAATAGGAATGAACTGAGATTGGATTCAGTCTATATACCATCTAATATTCCAATGGATTAAAAAGTATCTTTTTTGCTTTGGAACACAGGTTCAGAATTGATAACTTCTCTCCGATAACAAAGATATATTTTACATTAAATATATGAATAAACAAATAAAAAGCAAAGAGTCTGACTGAAGAAGGGACCATGGATTACAGTCTTGACTCCATTACTAAATGTGTTTTACCTAAGTTTTTTTCCTTCTTTATTCATTTGCATAGTTAATGCTTCCTCTTAAATTGAAGTTGAAGATGCAAAGAAACAGAATTGTTCAGGGAATTTGGTATTTGCTTTTCAGATGTCAGCTAGTTTGGCTCTTTTGTCAGAAATTACTTATCAGGCCTACATGAGGAATTTTATAATCAGAATTTGCTGACGAGATGATAAGGAAATAGAGACCTAGATTCAAAATCTTCTTTACTTTCCCTGTGATCACAATTACAATTAATTAATTTAGTCTCTACTTAAAAAAAAAAAAAAAACTCTCTAGGAAGTTTTCAAGCTTCCTG
>NW_011376092.1:0-675 GCF_000754665.1 Bison bison bison
AAATGATACTTCATACTATTTTCCATAGTGACTACCAGTTGACAATCCCACCAGAATTTCACATGGATTCCCTTTTCTCCAGATCCATGCATCTTGCCTTTTTGATGATGACCATTCTAACAGGTGTGAAGTGATATTTCATTGTGGTTTTGATTTGCAGTTTCCTAAATACTAGTGATTTTAAGCATATTTTCATGTACTTTCTGGCCACTTGTATATAGCCTTTGAAAGAAATGTCCATTCAGATCATTTGCCCATTTTAATTGAATTATTGGGGCTGTTTTGCTATTGAGATGTATTAGTTAGCTATATGTTTTGGACATTTACAACTTATCTAATATATGCTTTGCAATTTTTTTTATTCTTTGATTTTTTTAATAGTATAAATTTAAGGATATTTAGTGCATGCATTTACAATGTTGTACAACAGTCTCCTTTCTTCAGTTTCAGAAATGTTTCAGCACCCCAGAAGAACACCATATTCTTTTTAAGTAATAACACACACACACACCATTCTCTCCTAACCTCAGCCCCTGTGGGTAGGAGATCGTTTTTTGTTTCTGGATTTGCCTCTTCTGGGAACTTCACTTAAAGGAATCATAAAATAAATTTGCTTTTGTATCTGGCTTCTTTCACTTAGCATACTGTTTCAAGGTTCAAGTTATAGCACGTATC
>NW_011376093.1:0-639 GCF_000754665.1 Bison bison bison
ATATGTGTATATATGTATGTATGTTAAGCTCCACAAAACATGATTAGTATTCTCGTGTACAATCAGTATACATGTAGATTTTCCCGTCACGTTTATCTTTGCTCTTACTATTCATTTCTGCCAGCATTTCAGTGCTTCCATCAGGGATTGTTTTATTTTAGCCTAAAGAAAAACTTACGGCATTCCTTTAGTATAGGTCTGCTGGTGATGAAATCTCTATTTTGGTCTGAGAGCATCTCATTTTTTTTCTCTTTCCCTTTTGAAGAATTATCATGAGATATAGAAATCTAGGTTGGGTTTTTCTTTGCAGTTTGAAAATATTCTGTTATCTATGGCTTTGTGTATTTCTGTTGAGAATTTAGCTATCTGACTTTCGTTCCTTCTTTTCTTGGAAAGTTCTTGATGTGCCGGGTACTTTTTTTTTTTGTCTCATCTGTAACATTTGCAATATCTCTTCAGTTTGTGACAGTGATTTTTCATCTGTTTTGGAAAGTTCTCAGCCATCATCTCTTCGAGTATTACTTTTGCCCTGTTATCTTTCTTCTCTGCTGCTGCTGCTGCTGCTAAGTCGCTTCAGTCGTGTCTGACTCTGTGTGACCCCATAGATGGCAGCCCGCCAGGCTCCCCCATCCCTGGGAT
>NW_011376094.1:0-731 GCF_000754665.1 Bison bison bison
GTGTCATCAACTCAATGGGCCTGAGTTTGAGCAAGCTCCAGGAGGTGATGAACTACAGGAAGCCTGGTATGCTGCACTCCATGGGGTCACAGAGTCGGACATGACCGAGCAATAACAACATACCAAGCTCTGGTGTCTATGGAAGTAGGAAAGACTTTTTTCCTGTTTACCATTTTATCTAGCACAGTATTTAGTCCACAAGAAATTATTAGTAACCATTTGCTGAATGAGAAGAAATGAATTATTCCTCTATATGCCAAGAATCACTCTGGGTACTGTGCCTATTACATGATTTAAATACTAATGTCCATATTTTAACTTCAGGATGTGGGGGACAGTTTTGGAGGCATCTACTTAGTATTGCTGTCTGTGATACCTCTTAACAAGGCAAGTATACTATTTGGATGTCACTCCAATTAACATGTCAACTTCAATCAAACTTGAGAACTGGAGTAATGAACACTGGGTGGTTTCTGGAGAACCAGCAGATCCATTGTAATCAAGACGTTAGCCAGTACTTCATTTACTGGGTTATGGGAAAATCCAAATGAACTCTTTGGCCAACCCAATATTACCTGGCTTAGAAAATCTGACTCTAGCAAGGAGACCATGATGATATCTCAGGTTTCCAGATATTAATGTCTACTCAGAATGTGTGCCCATGGGAATTCCCTGATTGTTCAGTAGTTAGGACTCCATACTTTCACTGCCAAGGGCCCAGGTTCAAGCCC
>NW_011376095.1:0-773 GCF_000754665.1 Bison bison bison
CAAGATCGCTTTATTTTTCTGTTTTGTGTTTGATCTGCTGATGTTTCTGTAGGGTTGCGGGTGCTGGCACAAGGAAACATGGATGAGCACCAACAAGGGAGTCTACATTGGAATCTTGGTTACTATTTTGGCATTGTTGGTCATGTTTGTGGTATTCTTGGTTAGGAGAAGTAAGTCACCTCAGGACTGAAATATTCAGAAATATTCTTTTTTTTTTTATTTTTTTATTTTTTTATCATCCTTTTGGGTTTTTATTGTAAAAGTTTACCAGAGTTTGTTTTTAAAAAACATTTTAACCTAAAATTGAGAAGTACAGATGGCTTGGAGAATCTTCTTTGTAGTTTGCTATTATGAAAAAGAAAAATGATCAAAACTATGTGTATATAGCTAAGAAAATTAATAGGATAGAATTATTTTTGCTGTTCTACCTTTTCCTATCCTTGGCCAGAAGTATCAGGCTGTGTGTTTCATCTCCTGCAGAAGCATTCTGTGTTTTTCATTTTACATTTCTAAGTAAATATGTGTTGATGATAACCTCTGGAGTTTTTATACTTAACCTGTATTCTTCTTGTATGACAAATAGATGATATATGATGACTGAGCTCCCTTATTTCATCTACCACCTTTATTTCTCCATGTTTTCTTAATTTTTGATAATTATATCATTATTCAAAGCTTCTCATTTTGTCTTCTGTATAAAGTCACCCATTTTCTTTTTTTTTTTTTTTTGAGTTCTTATTATTTATTTTTTTAAAATTTTATTTTATTTTTAT
>NW_011376096.1:0-801 GCF_000754665.1 Bison bison bison
ACAGGCTGTTATGGAGAGGGAACCCAAAATGCCCGAATGTGGAGGATTTTCTCTGGAGATGCTCTAATCATAGGGCCGAATCCTTCAGTTATGCACTCGGGAAGACAGACCTTGAAGTGTGAGCCTCTGAAGAGGGGGACGTGAGGAGACAGTTGGGCCAGCAGTCTCATGGTCACATCCTCAACGAATCCTCAGCCCCACCCCTTCGCAGCTGAAATGTCTGAAGCCCACCTCCCCACGGTGCTTCTGTGTCCTCCATGGATACCTCAGCGATAGCCTCTCTGGGCCCATGCTGACTGTGAATGTTTGGCCCCAGTGCTCTTTCCAGAAATTGTTGCATCCTCTTGTATCTGATATGTATGCTCCTAAGTTCACTGTGACATTCCAGTTTTATTAGGGATTTCAAAAAGAAAATGTCTGTGGTCTATAATTGATCTCAATCCATTTTCCAGAATGGTTGGCATATGACTAGTTTGCTAAATTGATGCTGAAATCTCTGATCTCCTGTTACATAGAAATAAAGTGCAGTAAGAGAGAATGTGCAAACTACTCTTACATACTGAAAGGTTCTTGTTGAATCACGCGAATACACCGGGATTTTTGGCCCCTGGAGGAGAAGAATTCAATCCGGGGCCAGAGACTAGGCTTGATCGCTCAGAGCTTTTGTGTAATAAAGGTTTATTAAAGTATAAAGAAGATAGAGAAAGCTTCTGACATAGGCATCAGAAGGGGGCAGAAAGAGTACCCCCCTGCTAGTCTTCAGCTGGATGTTATATAGTCACTAGCAGTCTGTTAATGAAA
>NW_011376097.1:0-707 GCF_000754665.1 Bison bison bison
AAAAAAAAAGAAAAAGAAGTATAACGATGGCTGGCCTGCGATTGGAAGCCCTGAGAAGCCATGGAGAAGTGTTAATTATGCATGAGGGGAGATGACACCTCGGCCATGAAACTGAGACGGAGCTCTGCCACCCGAAGACGACACTGGCGAGAAGGAAACTGGATGTCCTCATGACCAGACGACCAGAGACTGGGGTTGCATGCAGCTTCAAGGGGGGAAAGGAGGGCGGGGTCAGGCTACCTCGTGAGCACCCCCACCCAGCCCTGCATCCCGGCACACACAGGACCTGGCCTCTGTCTGTGGTTCTCTCGGGACCAGGAGTCCGCACAGAGCCAGGCTGAGAAGGTGGACGAGGAAGCCGCCGTCCTGCACGTGGGCACCACTTCAGCACTGTCAGGGACCGTCTGCCCGGCCTTCTCACAAGTGGCCATATAAATCAACCTGCTGCTCGATTATTAATAACGTTTGGGACTTTGCTGAGGCTCGAAATGCTGAGCTGGTTATCAGCAATCGATGCTGCTGTCCAGGGGTGATGGCTGACAATGAGCCACAGGGGACACGCGAGAAAGGAACGAGAGACTGATCTTTGGAGAAGACATGGTTCCTGAGGGCCAGCCACCCGTGCTGTCCCGCGTCCCCCAGGTCCAGCGCTGAGCTGGCACGTGGTAGGAGGCTGGCCAGAAACCTGGTGAGGGAGGGGAGGGGGG
>NW_011376098.1:0-770 GCF_000754665.1 Bison bison bison
TGACATCTTTGTTGACATGACAGGAGATATTCCATTTCACACCACCCATGAAATGACTAAAAGGAAGTGAAACTAACACATCCCCTTATCTGCAGTTTGTCATTCTGGGAGATATTTGCAGGAATTAAGTGGTCTTTTTCCTTTGTTTCCTCACTCCACCCATCTCTGATATGTAAAAGAATCTGACATACAGGCCCTGACAAGATGGTTACTTTGACATGCTAGCCTGCCATCTTCTCGGTCAGCTGGCTCCCCAATTAAAGTCCCTTGCTTGCCTCAACACCTCATCTCTTGGATTCATTGGCCTGTCGTGTGGCGAGCAGAGCCAGTGAAACACAAAAAGGGATTTTAACAAACGGACATAACTAGGTCTGTCCCTGTCTACACACCTAGGCAGTTAGGGGTAAAGTTCTTCTTGAGTCTTTTAGGACTTGATTGTTTTCAGCTGGAAATAAAGCACAGGCCAAGAGACATTTGGGTGATGCAAGTTTCACTCCCCTATAGTAATGATAGTGAAACACAAAAAAAGAGTAATTCATTTTGAGCACCTGAAAAAATGACTGCAACTGCTGATTTTTGGATTTTTCTTATTGTGAGAGAGAGGATAACTCTTATTTGAACATTGTTATTCAAGTGTTCCATTATTTGCTAATACATTTATAGCTAATGGACTTGACTCATCACCAATTAATAGGTGAGGACAATAAAATTTAAATCAGTTAAATGACATGTCCATTAACATAACAAGAGCAGGGGAATGCTTCTTTAGC
>NW_011376099.1:0-788 GCF_000754665.1 Bison bison bison
AACAGCACAGTCTCCTTTCAGTTATTATTTTGAGCGGCCTCATGATGGACAAATGGCCTTGTCTCACACCTTTCCTGAGGGAGCCCTGCTAGGCGGCTATTACTGTTGGTCAGATCACAGGACAATATTTAATCCCATATCAAGGTGCTCAGAGGACGCTGATACACAAAAAGGTTACAAAAATATGTATATAGATACCACATTTTTAAAATAAGCATAGGAAAAATTGCCTAGGGAAATTCCCTGGTATTCCAGTGGTTAAAACAGCATTTTCACAGCTGGGGTCCGCATTCTATCCCTGGTTGGGCAACTAAGATCCTGCAAGCAATGTGGCACAGGCAGGGGAAAAAAACCTTGGGAGACCAGGCTCTACACGTTTATATTGGTTACCTCCTGGGAAGATTGAGAGGGGCTTTCTTCTCTGAGCTTTTCAGGGTTTAAAACATGAAACATTAAGAATGAAGTAGCTTTTATTAAAATAAAAAATGATACATAAGGAAAAAAACTTGTAAAGCCATCATGGGTTTCGTCTTTGGGCACGTGGTGATGTGGGTGCCACATGTCATAACTCTCCCAAGGCAGATATAGAAAGGAGAAAAGACCAAATTCCATGTAAGACCAAAATTCAGCACAGTAACAGGCAAAGGCCATTCTGGAAAATAAGTAAGTGGCTGCTTTCACCTCTGAAAAGAACCTTACATGGAGATTTTTCAGCACATTAGATGGACACTTAAAACCCCTTTCTCCACTGCCAGTACCCTGTACACTACCATCTCCTGTATGGATCC
>NW_011376100.1:0-645 GCF_000754665.1 Bison bison bison
CTATCAGATCTAGTCCCTTAAATCTATTTCTCACTTCCACTGTATAATCATAAGGGATTTGATTTAGGTCATACCTGAATGGTCTAGTGGTTTTCCCTACTTTCTTCAATTTAAGTCTGAATTTGTCAATAAGGAGTTCATGGTCTGAGCCACAGTCAAATTTATCTTCATAGTTTTTCATTACCATTTTTTTCAATAATAATCAACCCATCCCATCATCCTTGTATTCACTTACATACTTCCCACCTGCTATTCCTTTCTCTGTACTTGTCAGATCATGTTCAAATCCTACATTAAAATTACCTCTTCATTCTTTTACTTGCATTTTAGCAGCACGAACCACAGCTGCTTCCTGCATTACTGCACGATTTATTAACTATTCATTGTAGGATTTGCTTCTCATGAGATTACTGACATAAAGCAACTTTATTGGAGAGTCTATGAAAGAAAGAAATAAGCTAACTTTATTTTCTCAGAATTATAAACATTTCTCCAATGTATTGAGGATTATTTGATTGAAATTATATAACATTTAACAAGTAATGCTTTTGATCAGAAAAAAAAAATTAATACAATTCATGACCCAGGTTTTCATAAAAAGTTTTTCTCAGTGAATTGAGAAGTGATCAAAAATTCCTCAATTTC
>NW_011376101.1:0-595 GCF_000754665.1 Bison bison bison
CACCCTATACAGAGCTTACACAAACCGCTGGATCAATCTTAGGAGGGCAGAAACCAAAAGGAAGAAAGAATTCAACCTTGAAGGCTGGGAAAAGGAGACCTCAAACACAATAAGTTAAAAAAGAAATAATGAAAAGGCATAGAATTACTACACAAATGAAGGAACAAACTAGAAACACAAAAGTCCAAATAAATGAAGAGAAAATAGGCAAACTACCTGAAAGAGTCCCAAACAGGATAAACCCAAGGAGGAACATGCTAAGACACATACTAATCAAACCAACAAACGCTAGACACAAAGAAAGAATATTAAAAGTGGCAAGGGAGAAGCAACATATAACATACAAGAGAAACCCCATACATTTAACAGCTGATCTTTCAGCAGAAACTCTGCAGACCAGAAAGGAATGGCTGGGTATACTTAAAGTAATGAAAGGGAAAAATATACAACCAAGATGACTGTACCCGGAAAAGATTTCATTCAAAATTGATGGAGAAATCAAAAGCTTTTCAGACAAGCAAAAGTTAAGAGAATTCAGTACCACCAAACCAGCTTTACAGCAAATGTTAAACAGACTTATATAGTCAAGAAATAC
>NW_011376102.1:0-671 GCF_000754665.1 Bison bison bison
GGCAACTAACTAAATAAATGTGGCAAAATTCTGATCACAAGATAATAATTCATATCATCTGTGAAGGTGGAGGGATGGCAACTAGACTTACTGTGATCATTTTGGATACAAATATCCATTCATTATGTCATCTATCTGAAATTAATAAATTGTACATCGATTAACAGGGAATGATACTGAGGACTTACAGAATAGTTACAATTATTATTGAAGGTGTCTACTAGATATTTAGCACTTTATCCATTCATTCTAACAACTCAAGAGCAGAGCCTTGAAGTTCTACCATCCCTAAGGAGCAGCAGGAGTGGGGAAATAGTGGGGAAACAAGAAGCCGAGACATGCGATACGTGGAACAACCGCAGGCGAAAATCTGAAAAGGCACTGATACGGAAAACAAAACTGTAATTCAGAAGGTAGAAGACAATGAAGGTGACCATGAGCATCAGGATGGTGTGGGTGGCTCTGGTCTCTGGGGGGCATCTGTGGTGTCCAGTGGGGGTGTGGATATACTGCACCCTCTGGCAGTGTCTGAGCAGGAAAAGCACCATGGAGCCACTGGACCAGACCATGAGGCCAATAAACATGGCATCAGAGACGGACCACAAGTAACCTAAGCCTATGACATTACCTGAGACTGAGCAGAACCAATTGTCTTGGGAATCAGTATAGTT
>NW_011376103.1:0-703 GCF_000754665.1 Bison bison bison
CTTTTTGCATTGTTAATTTAGGGTAGATTCTTAGAAAAGGCACTGCTGATTCCAAGGGTAAGTACTCTGATAATTTCATTACATCATAACAAATACCCTGGTTAGGAATTGTACCATGTCACATTACCACCAGCAAAAATGTACAGGTCTCCCTATTTCTTCACAGACTATGTAAATGATGAGAAGAGGCATCCTGATTCTTTCCTCTTTGCATCTCTTAAGAGTTAGGTTGAACAGTTTTTAACATGTTGAAGGAACATTTTTTCGGGAAGTACTTCTTTGTATCTAGTGTGCTTTCTCTTTCAGAATGTTCTAATTGGCCTTTTCTTTTTCATAATCTTTCTACTACAAGTAGATAAACTTTGTTAGTTATATAAGTTGTATATTTTCCTCAATGTGTAACTTTTCATTTTAGTTTGCTTATGAGATTTTTCACCATGCTATTTTTAATGGAATCAAGTGTTACCAGGGTTTTCTCTTACTGCCTCTGGATTTGAAGTCATCTTTGGAAAACTTTTCCCGAGTATTAGCTTATAGAGGAATTTACTGTGGGTGTACATTTGTAGCCAAGAGAGAGAGAAAGGGATCATATTAGAGTGTCAGGTGTAAGAGGAACCCAGAAAACAAGTGACCATCGTGTGAGAAATCTGGGAAAACCATTTCACTAAGTCAAGAGAGTTGGGCATTTGGACCAGAGTCTTCA
>NW_011376104.1:0-1109 GCF_000754665.1 Bison bison bison
AATATGCATAGAAACGAATGAAAATGAAAACACAACAACCCAAAACCTATGAGACTCAGTAAAAGCAGTGCTAAGGGGAAGGTTCATAGCAATACAAGCTTACATCAAGAAACAAGAAAAAAGGTCAAATAAGTAACCTAAGTCTACACCTAAAGCAACTAGAAAAGGAAGAAATGAAGAACCTAAGGGCTAGTAGAAGAAAACAAATTATAAAAATTAGGGCAGAAATAAATACAAAAGAAACAAAAGAGACCATAGCAAAAATAAATAAAGCTAAAAGCTGGTTCTTTGAGAAGATAAATAAAATAAACAAACCATTAGCCAGACTCATCAAGAAAAAAAAGGGAGAAGAATCAAATCAACAAAATTAGAAATGAAAATAAAGAAATCACAACAGACAACACAGAAATACAAAGGATCATAAGAGACTACTCTCAGCAACTACATGCCAATAAAATGGACAACATGGAAGAAATGGACAAATTCTTAAAAAAGTATAAGTTTCCAAAACTGAACCAGGAAGAAATAAAAAACCTTAACAGACACATCATAAGCACAGAAATCGAAATTTTAGTCAGACATCTTCCAGCAAACAAAACCCCAGGACCAGAGAGATTCACAGCTGAATTATACCAAAAATTTAGAGATCTAACATTTATCCTACTCAAACTCTTCCAGAAAATTTCAGAGGAAGGTAAACTGCCAAATGCATCCTATGAGGCCACAATCACCCTAATACCAAAACCAGGAAAAGACCCCACAAAAAAAGAAAACTATAGGCCAATATCACTGATGAACATAGATGCAAAATCATTAACAATATCCTAGCAAACAATCCAACAACATATTAAAAAGGTCATACATCATGACCAAGTGGGCTTTATCCCAGGGATGTAAGGATTCTTTAATATCTGCAAATCAATCAATGTGATACACCACATTAACAAATTGAAATATAAAAACCATATGATTATCTCAGTATATGCAGAGAAAGCTTTTGATAAAATTCAACATCCATTTATGATAAAAACTCTCCAGAAAGTGGGCATAGAAAGAACACACCTCAACATAATAAAAGCTATATATGACAAACCCACAGCAAACAGTAT
>NW_011376105.1:0-701 GCF_000754665.1 Bison bison bison
TAATAAAAATTAATAGAAGGATCTTGTGTCTAGATGGGGATGAAAAATGCTTGGCTGTATTTTAATACTCTAAAAAGAGTAACTCAATTTGTCTCCTTTCCCTAATTTTCTTTTTTTTTTCATTTTCACTAATCCCAAAGTTATAACTACCTCTTCTTGTGAAAACTGACCCTAAGTTACAGGATTCTAAAGGTACTTAAAAAAAAAAAGTACTATTCTCTTGAAGGCTTTCTTAAAATACAAAACACTTCCTAGATAGAAGCAGATGTAAAGGTGAAAAACGTGTTAAGCTCATGGAAAGCAAGAAGCAATTCTCGCTTCTTGATATTTCCTTTGCATCCATATCCTATAAAGTTGCTTAATGTAAGTTAAATAAAATATAATCCGTTATTATTTTAAATAAAATTTACTTTATATATTTTGGTTATAGAAGGTGGTTGGCAGTTAACTAAGATTGTTTCTTGAAAACTTTGGAAACTGCAGAGCTTTAAGTTACATTTTAATCAATAAGGAGGGGAAATAACTAGTATTTATTAAACATATGCTGAATATCAGATAACTTTAAGTAATTTCTGTGTTTTCTGATTTGAAGACAAGTCTATTAGATTGGGCAGCTTCCCTGGTGGCTCAGAGGGTAAAGTGTCTGCCTGCAATGCAGGAGACCTGGGTTTGATCCCTGGGTCAGGAAGATCCCCTGGAGA
>NW_011376105.1:4464-5235 GCF_000754665.1 Bison bison bison
GGAATATTAATGAATGCTGACAGTGGGGTTCCAGCCATGACCTGCTTTATAGTTTTGTTGATATCCTACACATATATTCTTCTTACTATTCGCCAAAGCTCTAAAGCTGGTACATCTAGGGCACTCTCTACCTGCACTGCCCACATCACAGTGGTGGTGCTCTTCTTTGGGCCCTGCATCTTCATCTATGTGTGGCCACTCAGCATCACCTGGGTGGACAAATTTCTTGCTGTGTTTTACTCTGTTATTACACCTCTTCTAAATCCAGCCATATATACCCTGAGAAATAAAGAGATAAAAACTGCTATAAAGAGATTCAGAAGCTACTACATACATCACAAGGGAAATATTTAATACCCAGAAACCTCACTGGAAACACTTCAAATTGACAATATACTGACCTTATAAAAGAGTTTGAAAATTCTAGACATTCAATTTATATCTACATTTTATGCATGAGAAACTCTGGGCTGGAAGAAGCACAAGCTGGAATCAAGATTTCCACAAGAAATATCAATAACCTCAGATATGCAGATGACACCATCCTTATGGCAGAAAGTGAAGAGGAACTAAAAAGCCCTCTTGATGAAAGTGAAAGAGGAGAGTGAAAAGGTTGGCTTAAAGCTCAACATTCAGAACATGAAGATCATAGCATCTGGTCCCACCACTTCTAGGGAAATAGATGGGGAAACAGTGGAAACAGTGGCAGACTTTATTTTTTTGGGCTCCAAAATCACTGCAGATGGTGACTGCAGCCATGAAATTAAAAGA
>NW_011376106.1:0-1036 GCF_000754665.1 Bison bison bison
TAAAGTGTATCAGAAGCATGTTTCCTCTTGTTTTTGACTACTGTTTCATTTTATGGATACATCAAAATGTATCTATTCACTATTTGATGGATATTTAGGCTATTTCCAGTTTTGAGTAGTTATGAGTAAAACCACTATAAAGATTCACATATAGGATATTGTATGAATAAAAGTGTTAATTTGCTAATTTCTTTTGGGTAAATACTTAGGCATAAGAGTGTTCAGTAGTATTGTTTAACTTTATAAGAAACTGACAAACTGTCTTTCTAGGCATGCATCAGCAGGCCTCTTGCCTGTTCCGGATCTTTCTGGCAAGCACTCACAGAAGGTTTGTGAAGAAGAACTTGTGACTGTGAATGAAATATCTGTATGTCTGTGGCTTTCAGGAGTTCCATTCTCTCTTATGCTAAGAGAGAGCATATACCTGCACCCTACCTTTATATATCTGTGCTTGTCACTCAGTCATGTCCAACTCTTTGTGACCTGATGGACCATACCCACCAGGCTCCTCTGTCAATGGGATTCTCCAGGCCAGAATACTGGAGTGGGTTGCTATTCCTTTCCCTAGGGAAACTTCCTGACTCAGGGGTTGGACTCAAGTCTCCTGCATTGCAGGTAAATTCTTTACCAAAATGTAGTTAAATTCTTACTGCTTTTTACAGCACCTGGCATATTTTCCTCCACACTCTGTCACAAGTAATGTGGGGCACAGGTCCTAGCTCTTCCAGGAAAGTCCTATTGTTCTTTAGATTTCAGGTTTACATTATTGCCATGAAACACGAGCTTCCTGATGGGTTTAAGAAAGCTTGTGATTTTGTAGTTTTTTTTTTTCTTCCTTCTTCTTGTTAGAATGAAAACATTACTTACAGTTTTCTTGTTCTAGGTGGAAGCCTAGCTAAGCTGAGCTTTTTAATGAGACAAAATTATAATTTCTTATGTTCTTAAGCACATTTAAATGAACAATGTTTAGGTTAGTGAGCTACCCAATTAAGCGGCACCTTGGTGAAAATGCCTTGAATATCTTAAATGCAGATTC
>NW_011376107.1:0-702 GCF_000754665.1 Bison bison bison
TGCCAATGCAGGAGATGTAGATTCGATCCCTGGGTTGGGAAGATCCCCTGGAGGAGGAAATGCCAACCCACTTCAGTATTCTTGCCTGGAAAATCACGTGGACAGAGGAGCCCGGCGGGCTATAGTCCATAGTGTCTCAAAGGGTCAAACACAACTTAGCGACTAAACAACAAGAACACCACCAGTAGGCAGGACAAGAGTATAAAATGAAAAGGAACATTCACAGTCCTTTTCTGAGAGTTGCTTAGCTTTCTCTGCTGGCTGATGTGTCAGCCCACGGCCATACATTAGCAACTTAAATATTTTTTCTGTTTGATGTCTTGGATATTAAGTGAATGATGTTCTTGTGAGACTCCTGGTAGTGACCATGATTGTGATGGTGTTGCTGATGACCATTTAATGACTCCTGGAACTGTTCCTGTATCTTACAGCGTAGCAAATAAGCCTGTGACACTTAAAGAACATTATCAATAGGATAGAAAAGGACAGCAGAAGAAGGGTCAGTAGATAGGTAAAGAAAGGATAGAAATGGCCAAGTGATGGCCAAGAAAAGGAAGGAGACAAAAGGAACCGCGGACAGCATACAAACCCTTAAGTTTGAAATGCTAAAATAAAAACTAGTGGAGGAAAATGTAAAAGACTAATAGAGGAAAAAATAATCAAATCAAGAGTAATTTTTAAAAATGAAAAAGCAAAGAAAAA
>NW_011376108.1:0-539 GCF_000754665.1 Bison bison bison
TTCTTTGGAGCAATTGCAAATGTTATTGTGGTTTTAATTTTGATTTCCAGTGTTCACTGCTAGTATATATAAATGCAATTGATTGTTGTGTGCTAATCTTGTATAAAGTGTGCTGTAGAATACACAGTCATTTTATTTTTTCCCAGCTTTATTGCAATTTAATTCACCTAGAACATTGTGTAAGTCTACGATGTACAACATGATGATCGGTCACGTGTATATATTGTGAAATGATTGCCACAATAATGTTAGTTAACATGTTCATCACCTCACATCACCTCACATAATTACATTTTGGGGGTCTATGGTGAGAACATTTTTTAAATCTACACTCTTAGCAACTTTTAAGTATATAAGAGGGTTATGTTATATATTTAATTATATCCTAACTGTAGTCACCATGCTGTGCCTTAGAGTCTCAGAACTTATTTATTTTGTAGCTAGAAGCTTGTACCCTGTGACCATCATCTCCCCATTTCCCTCATCCTGCAGCTCTTGGCAGTCACCATTTTGCTGTTTCAAAGTTTGGCTTTAAAAAT
>NW_011376109.1:0-745 GCF_000754665.1 Bison bison bison
GCTGAAGCTCATGTCCATTGACTTGGTGATGCCATCCAACCATCTCATTCTCTGTCTTCCACTTCTCCTGCCTTCAATCTTTCTGAATATCAGAGTTTTATCCAATGAGTCAGCATGTTTAGTATGCATTCAGTCTCTTTTTAAATCAACCAACATGAATTAAATTCCTCTCTGTCCCTACTGCACTCCCAACTCTAGGCCAGAAACAAAAACCTACAGAGACTGAAGGCTGATTCCAGCACATTGCTGTGGAGATTTAGTTCCCACTGTTTTTTTCAGGGAAAAACTTTTAGTTGGTAACATTAAAATCAATAGATTGTACATAAATATCCAAACTTCTGATTCTCCTGAAAACATAGGCAACTGGCATGCTTTCCAGCATGGCTGAAGTGGAGGAAAGGCTGCTCCCAGTGGTAAGGCCTGTGCTTCCAAGGGTCCAACATGGCCACCTAGTCCTATTATCATATCTCCTGCCTCCAGGGGCCATGAGTTTGTGTGAACTAGACTGCTAGCTCTCTTAAGATAAGCAGTACTTTTGTCTTGATCAACTTTGACTTCGAAGCCTTTAACCCAGAACCTAGCACACAGTTCTTCCTTGTATGTTTGCTGGATGATGTAAAACATCTTGTGGATGTATATGACATTTCTTCCAATACTGAAACTAAGCAATTGAAGTACTGCTCTGTCCTAATTCTTTGATGCAGACTGGCATCATAAGTGACCCTGATGTCTGCCAATAGACCCA
>NW_011376110.1:0-766 GCF_000754665.1 Bison bison bison
CAGAGTGAAGTAAGACCAGAAGGAAAAACACCAATACAGTATACTAACGCATATATATGGAATTTAGAAAGATGGTAACGATAACCCTGTATACGAGACAGCAAAAGAGAGACTGATGTATAGAACAGTCTTATGGACTCTGTGGGGGAGGGAGAGGGTGGGAAGGTTTGGGAGAATGGCATTGAAACATGTGAAACGTCATGTATGAAACGAGATGCCAGTCCAGGTTCAATGCACGATGCTGGATGCTTGGGGCTGGTGCACTGGGACGACCCAGAGGGATGGTGTGGAGAGGGAGGAGGGAGGAGGGTTCAGGATGGGGAACACATGTATACTAATTAAATAATTTTCTATTAAAAAAATAAAATAAAAATAAAACACAACAAGAGCAAGCACGACAATGACCTAAAACACTAAAAATAAATAAATAAATAAATAAATGGAGGCCAATTACTTTGCAATATTGTAGTGGTTTTTGCCATACAATGACATGAATCAGCCCTGGGCATACATGTGTCCCCTATCCTGAACCCCCCTACCACCTCCCTCTGCATCCCGTCCCTCAGGGATATTGCAGTGCACCAGCCCTGAGCACCCTGTCTCATGCATCGAACCTGGACTGGCGATCCGCTTCACATATGATAATATACATGTTTCAGTGGTACTAATCTTGTGTTCCTATTCTGGGCCACAGATATAAGCCAAATTTCTGTGCAAGCTCACTGGTCGTCTGTCAAAGGTTGGTCTTCCCTCTGAGTCAGTTGTA
>NW_011376111.1:0-865 GCF_000754665.1 Bison bison bison
AGAAAATTAGAGATACCAAGGGAACATTTCGTGCAAAGATGGGTACTATAAAGGACAGAAATGGTATGGACCTAACAAGCAGAAAATATTAAGAAGAGGCGGCAAGAATACACAGAAGAACTATACAAAAAAGATCTTCATGACCCAGATAATCAGGATGGTGTGATAACTCACCTAGAGCCAGACATCTTGGAATGCGAAGTCAAGTGGACCTTAGGGAACATCACTAAGAACAAAGCTAGTGGAGGTGATGGAATTCCAGTTGAGCTATTTCAAATCCTAAAGGATGATGCTGTTAAAATGCTGCACTCAATATGCCAGCAAATTTGGAAAACTCAGCAGTGGCCTCAGGACTGGAAAAGGTCCATTTTCATTCCAACCCCAAAGAAAGGCAATGCCAAAGAATGTTCAAACTACCACACAATTGCACTCATCTCACACACTAGTAAAGTAATGCTCAAAATTCTCCAAGTGAGGCTTCAACAGTATGTGAACTGAGAACTTCCAGATGCTCAAGCTGGATTTAAAAAAGGCTGAAGAAGCAGAGATCAAATTGTCAACATTTTCTGGATCATTGGAAAAGCAGGAGAGTTACAGAAAAATATTTACTTCTGCTTTATTGATTACGCCAAAGCCTTTGACTGTGTGGATCACCACAACAGACTGGAAAATTCTTAAAGAGATGGGAATACCAGACCACTTTATCTGCCTCCTGAGAAATCTGTATGCAGGTCAAGAAGCAACAGTTAGAACCGGACATGGAACGATGGACTGGTTCCAAGTTGGGAAAGGAGTGCGTCAAGGATGTATATTGTCACCCTGCTTATTTAACTTATATGCAGAGTACATCATGAGAAATGCTGGA
>NW_011376112.1:0-626 GCF_000754665.1 Bison bison bison
TGAATCAAGCACCTTAGTCAGAATCACCTTTCCCCAGGTTGAGCCACCCCCAGGCCTCCTGCTGCTCACTGAGTTTGAGATTCCCCTGGGCACTTAAGTCCCGACCTGCCTCCTGGAAAGCACCACCAGTTGGAATGGGTTTCTCTCCACTGTCCCTTGGCACTTCTGTGCTGACTTTGGGGTCTTCTGTGAATTTCCACATCCACCAATTGGCCTCTCCTCACAACCACAATGCCAGAAACGACCTAAGGCTGGCTGGTGATAATACTGAACAGCTGGGGGAAGAAATGGACAGGGATCCCAAAAGGGCAGGACACAGTGCCTACTGACACCATCTCCCATATTTCTGGACACAGGCATCTTCAGCTACTGAAACACCTGTGATCCCTGCTTGTGTTTGTGTCACTGTGCCTTCCTCGTGTGTGTTTACACAGGTATACTTATGTCACCTGTGTTTGCGTGTCTTTCTGTGTGTGTGCATGTGTCTGGCCCACATCAGATGCAGAGATGAAGGTGACAGAACACAAGACTTGGAGGAACAAGAAGAGGAGACACGAGGCATCCACAGGCTCAGGGAAAATGGTCAGTGTATCTCTGTGGCTCCCTTGTCCAAAACAGGAACGAGG
>NW_011376113.1:0-749 GCF_000754665.1 Bison bison bison
GCTTTGGGTGATCATTGATGTGGCTGGACACTTGATATAATTTCTTATAGACACTGGTCCAACCTTCCCAGTCTTAACCTAAATGACTGGAAACCTTAGCAATCATAAGAATATGTAATGGGGTTGTCAGGGACAATTTTCTGGAGCCTGTTTTGTGCAATGCTAATTGTCAGTTGGTTTTACATTCATTTCTGTTTGTGCCTGATTGCCCCATCCCTTTAATGAGAAGAGATTTATTAACTAAGTTAGGGGCCACTCTGTTTCTGGAAGGGCAAAGGAACCACCCTCATCATCAAACGATTTTAACGGAAAAAAGAAAGGGACAGCTTGAATCTGAAGTTGAGATAAAAGACTTAATAGGCCCTGGAATGTGGAATATCGAGGTTCCAGGTCTGGCCAAAGAGGTCCAGCAGTGGTTACTACACAATATCCTCAAGAAATAGCTGTTGTTCATTGTAGGGGCCATAAGTCTCAGATTCCCAGATCTGAAATTGGAAAGGGAAATCACTGAGCTGACCAAGAAGCAAAGAAAGCAGTTTACATACCAACAAATAAAACACAGGCAGTTTTAAAAGTCCTAAGCTTGATAGAAGAAATGTCACAACCTTGCTATACCAAAGAAGAAAGCTGGGCTAAAAATAGGGGGTTAATAAGTCTAAGGGGATGGTATATGTTAGATGAAAAGATTATGATTGCACAAGCTCAGCAATGGAAAATAATCAAGGTTTATATGAAACTACCCACTATGG
>NW_011376114.1:0-517 GCF_000754665.1 Bison bison bison
CAATCAAACTTACCAGGTATGAAATAACAAACTTTAAAGCTATAAGGAAGCATTAGATATCACTTTGTGCATACATAATCCAAGACAATCATATAATGTTGCTGTTTTCAGTCCCTAAATCCTGTCTGAGTCTTTTGTGATTCCATGGAATGTAGCCTGCCAGGCTCCTCTGCCCATGGAATTTCTCAGACAAGAATAATGGACTGGGTTGCCGTTTTCTTCTTCAGGGGACCTTACCGACCCAGGAATTGAACCCACATCTCTTGTGTCTCCTGCATTGGCAGGCGGATTCTTTACCACTAGTACTACCTGGGAATCCCAAAGCATATCTCATTTAAAAATTAAATTGAAACTATAATGTGACTGAAGTAACAACAAAAATCTTTAAGATACCTTTCACAATTGGTCAAAATGATGCACTGAAAAATAGAAAACCATCAAATATATTTCCTGATATGTTCCTGATAGGCAGTCATAGACACACAGCATTAATATTTATCCTCTAATCTTATCCTCT
>NW_011376115.1:0-715 GCF_000754665.1 Bison bison bison
ACAGAGGATAAGAGGGTTGGGTGGCATCACCAACTCAATGGACTTGAGTTTGAGTAAGTTCTGGGAGTTTTTGATGGACAGGGAAGCCTGGCGTGCTGCAGTCCATGAGATCACAAAGAGTTGGACACGACTAAGTGACTGAACTGAACTGAATTTCAGTAGTTGGGGATGTTGATTGTTAAGATTATACATAATATCATGATGCTATCTCTTTTAATTAAAAAGTATACTTAGTAATGCAACTATATCATATTTATATTTTCTGTTTCAAAAATATCTCCATTACAGGTAATGTAACTTCCCCTACCCAAATACATGTCTCATTCCATAGCTTCAGGGAATATGACTATTAATATTAAAAAAAAAAAAAATATAAGCAAATAAGTTTAGGAGACTTGAATTTTTTAAAGTGCTAACAGCTCTCTACTGGTGAAGCCCAATTAATTTTGATTTAAATAAACGTTGCCAAAGGTGATTTGATTACAGAATCCTTCTTGCACATCACTTAATAATATACTGCTGGAGAAGGCAATGGCACCCCACTCCAGTACTCTGGCCTGGAAAATCCCATGGATGGAGGACCCTGGCGGGCTACAGTCCATGGGGTTGCTAAGAGTCGGACACGACTGAGCAACTTCACTGTCATTTTTCACTTTCACGCATTGGAGAAGGAAATGGCACCCCACTCCAGTGTTCTTGCCTGGAGAATCCCAGG
>NW_011376116.1:0-916 GCF_000754665.1 Bison bison bison
AGACATACTCAGCTCTGGGGCAGGGTTTTCCTTCAGTGCCAAGAGGATCTGGCCCACAGGCATAACTTCGGAGGAGCTGTCTCTAACGCCTGTGTCAACTGCGTCCCTCTCGTCCCGAGGTCGGCTCTGGACTCTTGCTGCTTCGACAAGAAGCCAGCGTCCTTCTCCAAAGCCCGGCAGGAACGTTCCCGGAGCCGCCTGGACTGCTGGGCTTCCTCTCTCCGGTCAGGCACCTGCTGCAGGGCGTTCTGGAGCTGCTGGACAGCCACACGGCTCTGGCCGAGGTCCTGAACCAGCTCGGAACACGGGACATCAAGGAGCGTCTGCAGCTCTTCCTCCGGCAGCAGGGTAAAGCTGGATACAGGCCTTCCATCAGCAGCCTAGCCACGTTCTTCCACTCCGACCCTGCCCCGCCGTCTGTTTCACCTCTGTCCAAGGACTCCTGGGTGAGCCAAGCTGTCCCTGCATCTGAACTGTGTGTCCCCCACTGGTTCCCAGCTGATGTCACAAACTTAGCATTGGCGGGAAGACACAGGAAGTAATCACCGCCATCTGCTTGGGCGCCATCCTCTGCCAGGACCGGGGTGACGGGGTCCCGGGAACTCACTGATGGCTGGAACGTCACGAGACTTGCTCCTCATCTTCTTGAGGCAGGAGGCCGCCGCGCCCCGCTGTTCCCGGCGGTTGTTGCTGCACAGCAGACGCTGCTTTAGAGCCCAGATCTCGCCGGGTTCCGGAGCTGCAGGGCCGCTTCGTGTGAACACAAGACTGTGTTTGCAACTACTTTTTTTTCTCCCCTGTAGGAAAGTGCTGACTTAAGACACTCCTTCAGTTTGTTGCTGCTGCTGCTAAGTCGGTTCAGTCGTGTCCAACTCTGTGTGACCCCATAGACGGCAGCCCACCAGGCTCCGCCATC
>NW_011376117.1:0-721 GCF_000754665.1 Bison bison bison
ATATATAGTTATTGAATATTGGTCAAATTAATGTACCTAACATTTATGAAACCAGTCTGTCGTTTTATCTTAATTTCTACATGAATGAAAGAGCAGTCCCATAAAATTGAAAATGTGATTTAGCAATTTAACAAGGACACAACAATCCTTTGGAAATGAACAGCTTTTAACTAAGTAGTGTAATGTACCTACTTGGCATACTAAACAAATAATACACTAAATACTAAATAGTTTTCCTTACTACTGGGTTTCACTTAAAAACTGGAAATTATCATTGTACCCATACTTTTAATTTAAAATTCCAAGAATTTTTTAAAAGTATACTAACCAGATGTGTCTTCTTGGAATGTGTAACCATTTTAATGACAAATTACCACTGAAATATTATTGAAAAGAAATGTATCATAGGACTTTACAAAGAGCTGTAAAAGGTAATATTAAAAGTAAGGGCAGAAATCATACTAAAATGGACTCACCTTCAATTTTTAAGACTATGTTTACATCTATGATTAATCTATATAAAGAATATTAACATAATACAATATTAAATATGCTGCACCATCTCACTTACAGACTGATTACAGGGCAAATTAAAGTGTCATGAAGTCATCCTGCTAACCTTCAGGCTATTGCTGTCAGACTGTAATGTGCATGCCAAACACCTGCGGATCTTATTAAAATGCAGATTCTGATTCAGTAAGTCTCCATGGGACCCATGATT
>NW_011376118.1:0-637 GCF_000754665.1 Bison bison bison
GGCTCTTCTGTTCCAGCCAGGGTGACGTGTCTGCCAGGCCAGTGCTGGCCCTTCTGCCTTGGCCAGACCTGGCGCTTTTGCTGCAGCCAGGGCTGGCATTTTGGCCTCGGCCAGTGCTGGCCCTTCTGCTTTGGCCAGACCTGGCACGTCTGCTGCAGCCAGGGCTAGCCCTTAGGCCTCGGCCAGTGCTGACATGTCTGCCAAGGCCAGGCCGGCCCCTTCTGCCTCAGCCAGTACCGGCCCTTCTGCCTTACCTAGTCCCAGCCCTTCTCCCTCGGCCAGTACTGGCCGTTCTGCGTTAGCCAGTGCTGGCCCCTCTGCCTTGTCCAGACCTGTCACTTCTACTTCAGCCAGGGCTGGCCCTTCTGCCTCGGCTAGTGCTGACATGTCTGCCAAGGCCAGTCGTAGCACTTCTGCTCCAGCCAGGGTTGACATGTATGCCAGGATCAGGCCTGGCCCTTCTGCCTCAGCCAGTTCTGGCCCTTCTGCCTGAGCCAGTGCCGGCCTTTCTGCTTCCGCCAGTGCCGGACCTTCTGCCTTGGCCAGACCTGGCACTTCCTCTGCCGCCAGGGCTTGCATTTAAGCCTCGGCCAGTGCTGGCCCTTCTGCCTTGGCCAGACCTGGCACTTCTGCTGCA
>NW_011376119.1:0-733 GCF_000754665.1 Bison bison bison
CTTGTATTTGGAAGAGTTCTTGTCCTGCCTTCAATCTTTCCCAGCATCATTCCAATGAGTTGATTCTTCCCGTCAGGTGGCCATACTATTGGACCTACAGCTTCAGCATCAGTCCTTCCAATGAATATTCAGGACTGATTTGCTTCAGGATTGACTGGTTTGACCTCCTTGCAGTCCAAGAGTCTTCCTCAACATCACAGTTGAAAAGCATCAATTCGCTGGTGCTCAGTTTTCTTTATGATGCAACTCTCACATCCATGCATGACTACTGGAAAAACCATAGCTTTGACTAGATGGAACTTTGTAGGTAAAGTAATGTCTCTGATTTTAATATGCTGTGTAAGTTTGTCATAGCTTTTCTGCTAAGGAGCAAACGTCTTTAAATTTCATGGCTGCTGTCACCATCTGAGGTGATTTTGGAGCCCAGGAAAATAAAGTCTCTCACTCTTTCCATTGTTTCTCCATATATTTGCCAGGAATTGATGGAACTGGATGCCATGATCCTCATTTTTTGAATGTTGTGTTTTAAGTCAGCTTTTTCACTCTCCTCTTTCAATTTCATCAAGAGGCTTGTTAGTTCTTTTTAACTTTCTGCAATAAGGGTGGCATCATCTGCATATCTGAGGTTATTGATATTTCTCCCAGCAATCTTGATTCCAGCTTTTGCTTCATCCAGTCTGGCATTTCACATGATGTACTCTGCATAGAAGTTAAATAAGCAGGGTGACAATAT
>NW_011376120.1:0-831 GCF_000754665.1 Bison bison bison
GCAAAAACACCATCTAAGACCCTGTGTTAGTTTCTCACTTGTGTCCCACTCTTGTGTGACCCCAGGGACCACAGCCCTAACTGACTCTTTGTGACCCCATGGACTGCAGCCCACCAGGCTCCTCTGTCCGTGGGATTCTCCAGGCAAGAATACTGGAGTGGGTTGCCATGCCCTCCTCCACGCCGTCTTCCCGACCCAGGGATCAGACCAAGGTCTCCTGCATTGCAAGCAGATTCCTTATCGTCTGAGCCACCAGGGAAGCCGTATCTAAGACAGGGTGGTGATATATACTTCATACTCTTATTTGTGGTACAAGGTCCAACATGATTTCTATCTGGTAGGAAAACTGAGTCATTGAGAGATTAAAAAAAAAACAAAAACAAATCTCCGTGGAGCCTACATCTAGTCAGACACTGAATCAGAATACATTGGAATTAGGCTTCCAGTTTTTGATGAGTTTGCAAAACTGCCATTCAACTTTATATCCATTGACATACAGATCGGAGCAGTGTTTGTACTCCAGGAATGAGCATGGCCGACCAGGCAAAGGTGGTTTTATTGGGTTTTGTTTCATTTGCTCAAAGGCTTCCGTGGATCACCTTGCTGGTTTGAGTCTGAAACATTTTTCTTTTCTCGAAAGCACAGATCAAGACCCGATCAAGGTAGCATTTGTCTTGCCCAGGGAGTTCATTAGAGTCATCTTGCATGCCTGGTCAGTCGTGTCTGACTCTTTGTGACCCCATGGACTGTAGCCCGCCAGCTTCCTCTGTCTGTGGGATTCTCCAGGCAAGAATACTGGAGTGGGTTGCCGTTTCCTCCTGCAGGGGATCT
>NW_011376121.1:0-977 GCF_000754665.1 Bison bison bison
AGAGAATCTGATTCCACAGATGTCCTGCTTACTCCATTCTCCTGTGTCATTATTAACACAAAAGTAACTCGTCCACGAAGAGCTACACTTTATTGACTGAGAATTTACCTTGAGTCCCGGTCCTTCATTCATTCAGGAAGTAGTTCTAAGCAGAGACCAGACACTATGTCTCCTCCTACTGCGGCTGGATTGGTTAGGGATGATGGGGACTGTCCCCTGCAAGCAGATGACTGCCATGTGCTGTGTGAGAAAAGCAATGGCAGGATTTAAAATATAGAACTCTGGGAACACAGAAGAGAGCATCTGACCCCTGCCATATGTCCGGGGGTGGGATGTGGTGTGGGTCCCTTGTCAGGACACATTTTCGGGGGGGACGGGGAGATTTCTTGAGGTGGCACTTTGACCTTCCACAGTTTACACACACACGAGCAGAAGAGCACAGACCTGGACACAGATGGAGCCAGACAGACTTTCATTCCCAGTTGTCTCCAGAGCACCATGGCAGCTGGGTCGTCTCCAGGGCTGTCTTGCAGCCACTAAAATCACTTTCTGTGCTTTGGTGTGCCTCCCGATTCCTTATATCTGATAAACAGAGTGAGACTGCTGGAGACATAACTGGGGTGGGGGCTGGTTGCAAAGCCTCTCTGATATGGCAGAGTGCCTCCCCGCAGGGGAAGTTAAAGTCCTGCTTGGTGTTGCCTCTGGAGCAACCCTTTCCTAACAGCAGACTCCAGTTTCTTGGCTGCAAGGCAGCTCCTCCTAAGGAGCACACAAAGGGGCTTAGAACCTTTCAGGGTGGCTTTGCCCTACTGGGTACCCGCGTTTCATAAGTGGACAGGAGATTGGGACACTGATGGCTCTCCTCTCATGGAACAACATCTGCATCTCGGTAACTGAAACACAAGCCACGCGTGTTGTTGTGACTGCAGAGAAGACTGGCTTTGCACTCAAGAGAAAGTAGGGCATGACTCCCAGAT
>NW_011376122.1:0-977 GCF_000754665.1 Bison bison bison
CTGCCCCCAAACTCTTCAAGCACTAAAATGGGTTCTAGATGAAAGTCTATGAGCAAAAGTTCTATATCACATTCACTTCTGTCTCGTCCAAGGCATGTTACTGTAGGATGAACACACACAAGGTGGTCTAATACATATTTGTTGAATTAAATCGAACAGTGACCCAGGGAACAAAAGTGTTCAAAAGGGTGAGGGGAAGAATGTCCAGGAACCATCTCACAGCCCCTACCTATCTTGTCCACAGTTGTAAAGACAAAGGGGCCTTGTCCTTCTTCAGAAAGCAGGAGCCTCTGGACTCTTGCTTTCTCAGAGAGAGGGTCTGAGAGCTTGAGCTACAATGTGAACAAAAATAAATACACAAAATGTTTAAAAAGGAAAAAAAATTATAAAGCAATTTGTGTGTGTGGGTTAAAGCCAATAAAACATAGATGGCTTGGCAAGATATTGGGCTGTAGACTCAGCTTGTCTCCCAGCACACGGAGGCCCCATACAAGGCCTGCTGAACAAGCTGTTCTAGCAAGATGTCCCGGGCCCCGGCCCTGTCCCAGTCAGTGCTCGTCATGACCTGAACTGCACCCACTGCTCTCACGCCCCTTCTCAGCCATGGCCAAGAACGCCTCATTAGAGAACTGGCTTAGCTGTTTACAGGTCTGCTCTCTAGGGGTCTTGGTCTCCTGGTATTTTTGGTTCAAGGATATTAGTGGCTCTGTAAAAACTCAACTTCAATCACATGGCCAGGAGTTGAGGGGGGTCGGCAGGATGAGGAGCGTGGTGTGAGAAAAAGGCGAGCTGCAAACACTAGGCTGCAACTAGGGGCTGTCAGGCCCCACTGTGGAGTGAAAGACACTCCGGCCCTCGGTCCTCAGAGACCTGCTGGCCCAGAAGGCAGGCTGCCAGGGTGTCACCCTCTGCCCAGGCTCCTCTCCCAGCCCCCATAAGGGCCATGGAGAAGGGTGAGGCCCATCTGCACAACCAGA
>NW_011376123.1:0-1233 GCF_000754665.1 Bison bison bison
GCCATTTCCTTCTCCAGGGGATCTTCCTGACCCAGAAATCAAACCCATATCTCCTGAGTCTCCTGCATTGGCCAGCATATTCTCTACCACTGAGCCACCAGGGAAGATCCAAAGTAAAAGTAGTCACCTTCTAATGAACAAATACCTATACTTTTATTTGTCTTCCTATTTCAGTTGTGGCTTTCAAACATGTCAATAAGTTGACATTGCTGAATATTTTATTGAGGATTTTTGCATCTATTTCATCAGGTGATACTGAGCTGTAATTTTCTTATTTGTATCACTTTGCCTAGTCTTGGTATCAGGGTGATACTGGTTTCAGAATAAGTTCAGAAGTCTTCCTTCTTTAAAAATTTTCATTACCCAAAATAGAAAAATTATGAAATATCATACAATTATTCCACAACTAAATATTAGTTCTAAAGTCCTCCCTCATAAAAGTATGTAAGTAAAAGAAAATAACAGGTAAGACTGGATGAGTAAGAGAACTGGTAGTTTTAACTTCAATAATTTGGCTTTTCAAATAAGTACGTGTGGTTAAGCTCTGGTGGTCCAGGGTTTAGGAATTTGCCTGCATATAGGGAACACAAGTTCAATCCCTAGTTGGGGAACTAAGCTCCCACATGCCTCAGGGCAACTAAGCCCACATACCACAACTGCTGAACCCACTCACCACAACTAGAGAGCTTGCATGCTGCAACTACTGAACCCGTGCACCACAATGAAAGCACCTGCATGACACAATGAAGCTCCCAACACAGCCAAATAAGTAAATTTTAAAAAAATAAATACATGTGCTTTAATAAAAATTAAACTTAAATAATTCATGCAAACTTTGCATTCTGTAGGTTGCTTTCAGAACAATATTAAGGAAAAGTAGTCTTCTAAGAGAAAATAAATGCCCTTTTTTTTTTTCCTATTTCAGCTGTCACTTCAAAACCTGTTGGTAAGTTTTCTTTTAAATCTCAAATATCCTGTGTTGAAAACAACCTACAAAGAATACTTGCATACTTTAGTTGTCTTCATTTCTAGCTTTGTAAATATTTTCTCCAGAGAAAATAATACCTTTGTTAGCTTATATGTCTGTTTGTGTTTGTTTCTGTAGGGACTACCTCAGGACAAACCAGTAAGCTCCTCATCTATCTCTTATTGCTAGTACACTTTGGTATCTGATGAGTAGAAAAATATTTTAATTATAGAGTGATGACTGTCGTAACAGTTTAAATCCCATTA
>NW_011376124.1:0-709 GCF_000754665.1 Bison bison bison
ATTTGCAAAGTCTAGCAAAATCACAGTGGACAGTGACTGCAGCCATGAAATTAAAAGACACTTGCTCCTTTGAACCTAGATGGCATATTAAAAAGCAGAGACAAAAGTCCATGTAGTCAAAGCTATGGTTTTTCCAGTAGTCGTGTACAGATGCGAGAGTTGGACCGTAAAAAAGGTTGAGCTCTAAAGAATTGATGTTTTTGAATTGTGGTGCTGGAGAAGACTTTTTAGAGTCTCCCGAACTGCAGGAAGATCAAACTAATCAACTGTTAGGAAATCAACCCTGAATATTCATCAGAAGAGATACTGCTGAAGTTGAAGCTCCAGTGCCTTGGCCACCTGATGCGAAGAGCTGACTCATTGAAAAAGACCCTGATGCTGGAAAGATTGAGAACAGGAGGAGAAGGGGGCAGCAGAGGCTGAGATGATTAGATGGCACCACCAACTCAATGGATGTGAATTTGAGCAAATTCAGGGATAGGGAGGACAGAGGAGCCTGGTGTGCTGCAGTGCACGGGGTTGCAGAGAGTCAGTCCTGAACTTAGTGAGTGAACAACAACAGCAGTGCAACCCTGAGAATTACTCTCATCTTGAACACATTTACTGTGCATTCTTTTCAGTGCATCATTCTAGGTTTATAGACCCTGACCTGTTTTCAGAGAAACAGGCATGAGACTCAGTCAGATTATTTTAAGGACACTGTCCTTCA
>NW_011376125.1:0-968 GCF_000754665.1 Bison bison bison
CTTTCATTCTTGAAATATCATGAGAGAAATTGCTAGAATTCTTAGCCATTTATCACAAAACTTGGTAAAGAAGCAGGCACTTTAATTTGAAAGGCGATGTATAAATAGCTGATATTTCCCGATAGTAAAGAATATATGTGCTTTGCTAAAGAATTAACATGTGCTAGTTTAATACAATGCTATAATTAAGGTTCACATGGATGCTGTAGATGTTATTATTGTGCTTGTTGCCTAGACAACCATATGTACTATGCTCAGAAAGGCTGAATTTTTTTCCCTCTTCTAAGTGAGAGAGAAAAAAGCTTACTTAAAAATCTTTTTAGAAAGAACAACCTGGCATTTTTAAAATCTGGTATCTCACTTCATCTTATCAAAAGTCATTTACCCAAAAACGTCAAATCTGAAAGCTTCAACTTTTAAATTAATCCATTTATTTATTTTTCAGGAATTGCTTTATGGATATTTTTTTAATGCTCTCGATGGCTGCAGTATTATTCCCTTATCTCATCCCTCACATTGGAGCAAACACCACATTCATCAACATTTCTTGTTCTCGTTCAGTCACTCAGTCATGTCTGACTCTTTGTGACCCCGTGGATTGCAGCACTCCAGGTTTCTCTGTCCTTCACCATCTCCAAGAGCTTGCTCAAACTCGTCCATTGAGTTGGTGATGCAATCCAACCATCTCACCTTCTATTGTCCCCTTCTGTTCCTACTTTCAATCTTTCCCAGAATTAGGGTCTTTTCAAATGAGTCAGTTCTTTGCATCAGGTGGCCAAAGTATTGGAGTTTCCGCTTCAGCATCAGTCCTTCCAATGAGTATTCAGGATTGATTTCCTTTAGGATTGACTGGTTTGGTCTCCTTGCAGTCCAAAGGACTCTCAAGAGTCTTCTCCAACACCACAGTTCAAAAGTATCAATTCTTCGGCACTCAGCTTTCTTTCTGGTTCAACTCTCACATCCATACA
>NW_011376125.1:5112-5479 GCF_000754665.1 Bison bison bison
TTTTGAGATTAGTTGTTTGTCAGTTGCTTCATTTGCTATCATTTTCTCCCATTCTGAAGGCTGTCTTTTCACCTTGCTTATAGTTTCTTTCGTTGTGCAGAAGCTTTAATTTTAATTAGATCCCATTTGTTTATTTTTGCTTTTTTTTTTTCCCCAATATTCTGGGAGGTGGGTCATAGAGGATCCTGCTGTGGTGTATGTTGGAGAGTGTTTTGCCTATGTTCTCTAAGAGTTTTATAGTTTCTGGTTTTAGGTTTATATATTTAATCTATTTTTAGTTTATTTTTGTATATGGTGTTAGAAAGTGTTCTAGTTTCATTCTTTTACAAGTGGTTGACCAGTTTTCCCAGCACCACTCGTTAAAGAG
>NW_011376126.1:0-1180 GCF_000754665.1 Bison bison bison
TGTTTCATTGTATTTAAACGTGAAAAATAAAATGAGAACTTTTACAAGACATTAATTGTTGATGATTCAGTTTTATTCTCTAGCCTTTTGGCTTCTTTCTCAAATGTGTATTTATCTCACCTGCACCCCACCCTCCTGCAAGTTTTAGTCTCCAGGAAAGTAAAATCATCATGACCTTCATACATTTCCATCTCAAATACAAGTGTAAATAAATAAATGCAGTTTATAGAATTAATTTAAATTGTTCAGTTCTTCAGGAAATATAAAAATATATTTAAATGTGGAAAACTTTGCACATGAAATAATATGCCAGGTGTGTCCTTTGTCTCCAGTAATTGGAAATTATGAATAAAAAACCTACCAAAATAATGACAAGAGTTGTTATGACACTTCTAACAATGCCCCAGTCTCTATAGAGCAGAGGCAGCATACAGTTTAAATAACATCTTTTGATTAAACAAACATATAATAGAATAGCCCTGCATTCAGCTTGATGTTTTGGAAGTCTTTCTGTGTTTATTTGTTCTTGCCAAGGTAGTGATGCTTTTATCTTGGTATGTCATTCAATGTGATTGACACTCTGTGTCGAGAGGGAGAGATACCAAAATGTGTTAACTTAGAGTTGAGCAGATAAGCAAGTTTGAAGTCATGTTTTAACAGTGTTAATCTCTGGGTATTTGTAATATGCATCTACTTAGTCACTACTAATTCTGAGTCAAAAAGTATGACTGTGAGAAAGGCAAAACAGAATTATGATTTTGATTTAATTTTAGCAATTGAACATAATTCTTAAGGAAGTCCTGAACTTATAATTCCTAGTACACAGAAATCAAGTATTTGTCAGTTTCCCAACAACCCACAAAATAGTATTAACCTTTCTTTATGAATAGAAAACTTCACTCTAGGTTTGAGCTTCAAAAAAAGTAGTCCTCAGAACCTGGGCATGCCCAAATATTTCTTCTGTGGAATTTTTTTTTTCATTTAAAAACCATTTGTTTCATTGAAATATAGTTGATTTACAATGTTGTGTTAGTTTCTGCTGTATAACAAAGTGAGTCAGTTTTATGTGTGTGTTATATACACATGCACACACACATATATATATATACACACACACACATATATATGGGCTTCCCTAGTGGCTCAGATGGTAAAGAATCTGCCTGCAGTGCAGGAACCT
>NW_011376127.1:0-577 GCF_000754665.1 Bison bison bison
TGGAAATTGCCTGTTTGTCTGTTGTTCCAGTTTATGGGATATCATTTTTCAGGGTGGACTGGGTCACCTTCATCTTGTAATTCCAGTGTTTGTCACAGCACCTTTGCACATAGTTATTGAGAAATGAATGAAGAATGAGAAAACCAGAAGCTCTGATACTCAGCCACATGTGGGACCAAGGGCAGAGTGTGTAATTGTAATCTTGTATTTTGTTTCCTGTCATCTATAGATATGTTTCATTTTTTGGAACATTTAGAAATAGCCCAAGTTTGTTTTGTTTCTTTTTTTATTTTTAACTAATACTGAACTCAAGTATTTGAGATAAAGAACGTACTCCTTTTTCTTTCCAGCTGCTGCTGAATTTGAATCTGAGTCCTATGAGGTGTCTCCTCTAGGATCTACAGATGGGTTGAATCTGTACAGGTTTTGAAGAAAAAAATATATGATCTGAAAGATAAATGGTAAAAATTTCCCTTCTGGACTGTTTCTGGACTGTTTAGTTGTTTTCCATTAAACATGATGAGAAGGTCTTTATTAAGGGGAAATCTTTTTGTGTGTATGATGAAAATTGATATGG
>NW_011376128.1:0-898 GCF_000754665.1 Bison bison bison
CAATGCATGAAAGTGAAAAGTGAAAGTGAAGTCGCTCAGTCTCGTCCAACTCTTCACAATCCCATGGACTGCAGCCCACCAGGCTCCTCCATCCATGGGAGTTTCCAGGCAAGAGTACTGGAGTGGGTCGCCAGTGCCTTCTCCGTTTCCTTGTTTAGGGTTCTCCTAATAACTGAATTCTAAGACTGACTGCTCTCCTTCCAACCACATATAGAAACTTAACACACAAATTCTTATCACCTCCACAAGTTTGGAGGATCAGAGATAAACCAGCATTTGGTATCTACTACTTTCCAGAACCTGCTTAGCAGTTTCACATGACATCTTGCTCTCCAGTATTGTAATGGGTCTATCAACTCCTTGACCCACATATGCCATGCACTATCCTACATGTAGGCGTATTGGAGACATAACAGGAAACAAGATAGTTCAAGACCCTTCATTCTCATCAGGCAAAACACAAGCAGACAAGTAAGTAGCACACTTTCTTTAATGATAAATTTTGTGAGGAAAATAAAATAGTAGTACAGGAAAAAGAGTGATGTGGTATAGACATTTCCTTTTTAATTTCTCCAAGGTCTTGCCTATAATTTGGAACTTAAATTGTGAGAAGGAGGCAGAATATGCAGGGAAAACATCACAGGAAGAGGAAGAGCATATGCACGGACATGAGACGGGAACAAGCTCAGCATAACTTTACAAAAGAAAGAAGGTCAATATGGCTAGAAGAGACTGGACAAAGGGGAGAATGGGACTAGGTAGATCATGAATAGGCTGGGACCAGTTCATGTCAGGACTTGTATTTTATTTGTAGTAAAAAACAATAATTCGGAGTTTAAATGAGGGGACTGTTGTGGGTCATCCCAAAAGATGATTAAGTACTAAACCTGCTGCTGCT
>NW_011376129.1:0-1020 GCF_000754665.1 Bison bison bison
AGAGGAATTCAGTGTCTGGAGTTCGAAGTGAGATGGAGATGGTTCCTTTCTTATTGTCTTGGCCTTCAAAGCCCAAATATTTTAACTCTTCAATAAATGTAAAATGGTGTATTAAGTATGGATATTTTGACATCTAGTCACATGGCTGTAGGAAACATGGCCTTGGATTGTTGTTCAAACTTCTGGGGGCTCCTGTGATTCTTAAGCATTTTGTGCTACAGTCATTTCATGCTTACTTTCATGTGAGTGCCATTTGTATTTCAGTAAATTCCCCATTGTTTCAGGTTGCCAGAGAATGTTGGTTTTGATGAACCAGAGAAAGTAAGCAGCTCACTTGGTCAGGTGAAGAGGCAAAGATTGCTCCTGACTCACCTGTACTCACTGGTTCCTCTGGTCCCCTCTGACCTCTGCCATCATCAAATCTTTCTTTCTACAGCCCTTGTGCACTCAATTCCAGAAGACTCTCATGGTATTGAGAATTCTATTGACAACCATGTCACTGTCCCCTGTGGTATACATAACCACTTCCAGGTTTGAAATCAAATGCGAATCTGGGTGGGCTTCCAAGGTGGTGATAAAGAATGCAGTAAAGAACACAGGAGACATGAGACACAGGTTTCATCCCAGGGTTGGGAAGATCCCATGGAGAAGAGAATGGCTACCCACTCCAGTATTCTTTCCTGGGAAAGTCCATGGAAAAGCAGTCTTGGGGGCTACAGCCTATTGGGTTGCAAGAGTTGGAGATGACTTAGAGATTAAACCACCATGACTAATTCACATTGTTTTATCACTGAAGCCAAAACAACATTGTAAAGCAATTATCCTCCAGTTTGAGAAAAACAAACAAACAAACAAACAAAAAAAGAACTTACCTACTACAAAAAAAAAGCAAAAACAACAAACTGAAGCTTTCTTTGTTTTGGAGAAAACATTACAAAGTTTAGAGAGTTTTCATGTAAGGGAGCTTCTCCTGGTGGCTTCCAGATAGAGACACTGTGAGAGGGTCCAGGAGAGGCCACC
>NW_011376130.1:0-777 GCF_000754665.1 Bison bison bison
AACAGAGGTGTATAAACCCAGGGCCAGGGAAGAACCCCCCTTGGTGGTGCTAACGGAACTGACACCTCACTCACAGCATCAGCCATAGTTCTCTCCACGGAGACCCAGCGGGACCTCCACCCCAGCCTGAGATAGAAGCTGAGTCTGCTGACACCACGCAGAGATGCAGGAAGATGAAAAGTTTGTGTTGTCTGTGTTCCTGCATCGATGTCTGTGGTGTCCTCAGACTCACCTTCTACATCAACCTGGGGTGAGGGTCCCACTGAATTTCCATGGAGAGAACTATGCATAATGCTCTGAGTGTGGTGTCAGCTCTTTGAGCACCACCGAGGGGCATTCCTCCCTTCACTAATTGACAGGCTCTAGTAGGTGCAGTAGTTTCCGTCATTTGGGTGGTTTTACCGCAGATAGAGGACACAAACTAAAGGGAAGCTTTTACTTTAAAAACAAATCCTACTTCATATCCTCAGCTTTCTTGTCAAGGTAGGAGCCACCAGAAGTTTATACGAGGACAAGTCTTTCAACGAGAGAGCACCATACATCTAAGGAATATACAGAATATTCCCTGATGAATAAAGAAGGCATTGTGAACACCGTCTTCGTGTTTAGCCATCCCTCCTGACTGTCTCATGGAACAAACACTACCTTTAGTTCATGAAACTTAGTGATTTTAAATCACTTTGTTCTAATGCATGCATGCTAGTCACTCCAGTCATGTCAGCCTCTTTACCACACAAGGGACTGTAGCCCATTAGGCTCCCCTGTCCATGAAATTTT
>NW_011376131.1:0-745 GCF_000754665.1 Bison bison bison
AGATATTTTAATGTATCCAAGTGTGGGGAAATGAAAGTCACTCAATCGTGTCCGAGTCTTTGCTACCACATGGACTATACAGTCCATGAAATTATCCAGGATAGAATACTGGAGTGGGTGGCCTTTTCCTTCTCCAGGGGACCTTTCCAACCCAGGGATCAAACCCAGGTCTCCAGCACTGCAGGTGGATTCTTTACCAGCTGCGCCACAAGGGAAGCCCTGATGTATGCAAAGAGCTAAAGAAAACAATGTCTAAAATCTAAAGGAAAGATTCCACTCCAATAAGAGCTTGCAAGTCATCATTCCCACCCTTAGAAGAAAAAATATGAACAGATTAAAAATCAATGACCATTCTTGGCCACATCACAGAATTGAGGTCATGGGACAAACTGTAATCCCTGAACCGGAGAAAGAGCTGGTTCTCGAGATTACAGATTATAGTGAACACAGATCAGCACACCTGAGGCAGAAAATGCTGAAATCTAAAACCTGGAACTTCAAAGGTAGCTTCAATGAATTGCTGGTGACTGAGTGTGGACTAACTTGAGAATTAAAAATTCCTAGGAACCTAATCGAAGCAACCCCCACCCCCACAATCATGGTGTTTACTCCTAGGATCCTCAACAGGTTTTCTTGGTAAAGATCAGAGAAATATTGCCTCCTGTTTGACCAAGAAAGAGGGGAGAAGTAACCATCTGGAAACAAGCCAAGAGCATTCTTCGTAACAATGGCCTACCCAGCAAGG
>NW_011376132.1:0-601 GCF_000754665.1 Bison bison bison
CACAAGTGGTTTGTTATGGTATTAAGTGAGATTAAAACAAATATCCAAAAATGAGAAACCAAAGATGAATCCAAGACAAGTGGAAGTTATAAAATCAGGCAAATAATAATTAAAATAATGGAATATAAACATATACATATACACTCATGTGCAAAGTCGAAACAGTCCAACAAAAATAAAGTACAGTAAATTGACCCAGAGAACAAAGGAACTCAAAAATTATATTTACCAGTGAAGAACAAAACTAACTAAAGCACAAACTGGAAAAGAAAACTAAAGCAAGGTGCCAAGTGGGGAATAAAGTAATGAAAACAAAACTAACAAATATGTTGAGAGGAAAGAAAAGAAAGAAAGAATAGATATGCAACATTAAATAGAGGTAGATGAAGAAGATTTATGTATATTAAAAATTAACTGCAAGGGGAAAAGAACAATAGGAAAGACAAACAAAGGAATAAATGTAGAGAAAATAATAATAGGTTTAAAAATTAAAATTAAAAAGAGAAAAGGGAGAGAGAGAGGAAAAAAAAGAGAACTCTTCAGAGCTGCAAAAGCCCAACGTAGAGGTAGAGGTTTATAACAACAATAAAAAATGTGACTG
>NW_011376133.1:0-839 GCF_000754665.1 Bison bison bison
TATTTTACATGTTTCAGTGCCATTCTCCCAAATCTTCCCACCCTCTCCCTCTCCCACAGAGTCCATAAGACTGTTCTATACATCAGTGTCTCTTTTGCTGTCTCGTACACCGGGTTATTGTTACTATCTTTCTAAATTCCATATATATGCGTTAGTATACTGTATTGATGTTTTTCCTTCTGGCTTACTTCACTCTGTATAATAGGCTCCAGTTTCATCCACCTTATTAGAACTGATTCAAATGTATTCTTTTTAATGGCTGAGTAATACTCCATTGTGTATATGTACCATAGCTTTCTTATCCATTCATCTGCTGATGGACATCTAGGTTGCTTCCATGTCCTGGCTATTATAAACAGTGCTGCGATGAACATTGGGGTACACCTACGCTTTTAATGATGACTTTGTGATATTGATACCTCTCCTGAATTATGAAATACATTTGAAGACGGCGATTAACTTTTACTCTGTTGTTGCCATGTGCCAGCACTTTGCATCTAGTATGTCATTTACTCCTCTCCACATCGTCCCAGATCAGGATCAGTGCCCCTGTTTTATGGACAGATTGCCACAGAGTAATGGAAGAAAGATATGAACCAAGGGTTTTCTTGCTCCAAAATATGTGTCCTGTTTGAGTACCAAATGACCCAACATGAGGTTAATCCCTTTATTATGGTAACATTATATTTTAAGAATTATCTCCCAGAAATATTTAAAGCTAAATATTTTAACCTTTTTACAGCTTTTAAAAATTTGTTTCATATGTGATATGTGTGCAACTCTTTTATTATTTATTTTATTATTGTATTTATTATTTTAGTTTCTGTGTCAAGTCACAG
>NW_011376134.1:0-517 GCF_000754665.1 Bison bison bison
AGGACTCAGTTACCTGGAAGGGCCAGTGCTAGAAGTGAAGTGAAGATAAACTTCATATTCGTCATTCTTCTGGATCTCTTGGTAATGAGTTTACATTATTTGGTGACAGCTTCCAAGAGGACAGTGTCTCAGAATCAGGTCACTGGGTTTCAGATCAGAAATGGGAGGAGCTCAACTGAACTACATAAGAAGATTTTTTTTTTTTTAAAGAAACAAAACTATCTTTTCTTGCAGAGACTTTGAAAAACACTGGTTCTTTGAAATAATGTAAACTTCCCACATCTCTCTAGACTTATTTTTTCATGTTTGTGAACAAGATGAAATGGAAAGTAGAAATGCTTAACTGTCCACAGTGGTAATTCCTGTAGGTTGAGGTTATAGGTGTTTCTTTAACATGATTTTCTTTGTTCTTGTTTTTTTTATGACAAATAAATACTGGTCTTGTAATTAGAATATTTCTTTTGGTGACAGGTTACTCTTTTGAGATGTAAATTCTGTTGGTTCTTGTTAATAGAAG
>NW_011376135.1:0-788 GCF_000754665.1 Bison bison bison
TTTTTAAACTTTACAATATTGTATTGGTTCTGCCATATATCAAAATGAATCCGCCACAGGCATACATGTGTTCCCCCAACAGAAATTTATTTTCTAACACTTCTGAAAGCTGGAAGTCCAAGATCAAGGTGCTGACATGGTTGTTGTTGTTTTTATTTTTATTTTATTTTGAGGGGTTCTTTCCCTTACTTATATATGGCTGCCTTCTCCTCAACTTCATAGTGTCTTTCTTTTGTGTATGGGTACCTCTAATGCCTTTCCATTTGTACGAATTTCCTTTTCTTAAAAGAGTGTGAGTCAGATTGAATTTGGACCCACCCTAACATCCTCACTTTTTCGGAGAAGGCAATGGCAACCCACTCCAGTACTTTTGCCTGGAAAATCCCATGGATAGAGTAGCCTGGTAGCCTGTAGTCCATGGGGTCGCTAAGAGTCGGACACAACTGAGCAACTTCACTTTCACTTTTCACTTTCATGCATTGGAGAAGGATATGGCAACCCACTCCAGTGTTCTTGCCTGGAGAATCCCAGGGACGGGAGAGCTTGGTGGGCTGCCGTCTATGGGGTTGCACAGAGTCAGACACAACTGAAGCGACTTAGTAGCAGCAGCAGTAACATCCTCACTTTAGCTTAATCACCTCTTTAAAGGCCCTTAGATTCTAGGGTGTGAGGGCTTCAGCATACAGACTGAGAGAGGGAAAGACCCATGCCACTGCCTAATATTCAGTTACAAGACAGAAAGTCCTGGGTATTTTTGACCTATGTACAAGTCTATTTTTTTTAGCTTT
>NW_011376136.1:0-795 GCF_000754665.1 Bison bison bison
TAAAATCATAGTTTCATATGGTTTCACCTAATAGTTTGTATTTCTTATCAAGAGTACTCACAACTAGATATTAAAAGAGTGGTCAAATTAGTGGTGGGAAAGTTAGTGATTGGGCCTGGAATTAGGGCAAAAGGCAGGTAGGAGACGATGTTGGGAAAGTAATCTGAATTACTTACTAGTATTTACTTGCAGTGTCCTTCGAGAACTATGAAGTTAAAGAAACAAAAAGTTAAAGCTTTTTTTTTTTTTTAGAGCAGTTTTTAGAAAGATTTTATAAGATAGTGTGTCCCACTGTTATCATCAATATTGTGCTTGCCTGTGGTAGCTTCTCTCTTCCCCTCAATAATACTGTTTCAGCTTAATCAGAAACACTTTAAATAATTTTCTTTTTATCCATAATTTTAAATAGCTGCCATATGTGAATTAAAAAAAGTAGCAAGCATAGAATGCAGAACTGGATTCTTGGTGTAATAAATAAATTTCCTCAGCATCTACAAATCAGCAAGTAATTATTAGCCATTCTATCCACTCGTGATTTCCCTCTTTTAAACTGTTTTCCCACTTTCCTGACCAGATGTAGAATTTGATGATTAAGCCAGTAAAATCCCATTTGCGGCTATCCCTTTGAAGCTGTTTCTCAAAACTGGGTGACTACATGGACTGCACACTCATTAATTACAAGGCACGTCCCTCATTTATGGACTCCCATGGTTCTCTGATGGCTTTTTCTACAGAGTTCTTTCAAGGTGCTTGCTCTCCTGTAGGAAATATACACAGAACGTGTCTCTGCATCCA
>NW_011376137.1:0-655 GCF_000754665.1 Bison bison bison
CCCAGGTCCAGCCTCACATGTCAGTACTGTCCCCACTATGCCTGTGTTCTTGGGCCTGGACTGCAGAGCTTCACAGGCGGGCTCAGAGGGGGTAGTGGTTCTGACTCCCATTGTGAGACTTGTGGTGAGGCGCCCTCCCCGCTTAGGCAGAGAGCTCAATGTCTCCTGATCAGGATGCACGTCCTTACTTTCAGAACTGCTGCTCAGAGGCTGTTGAGATTGGGATGCTCTTTATGACTAAGCCAATTCAAAGTAAACTTTTGTTTTGCTTTAAAAATATTTGAATGTCGATGCCTTATTGTGGAAGCTGTGACAGGTTTTGTTTCCTTGGGCTCAAAAATCACTGCAGATGTAGACTGCAGCCATGAGATTTAAAAATGCTTGCTCCTTGGAAAGCTATGACAAACACAGACGGCATATTGAAAAGTAGAGACATCACTTTGCCGACAAAGGTCCATATAGTCAAAGCTATGGTTTTACCAGTAGTCACGTACGGGTATGAGAGTTGGACCACAAAGAAGGCTGAGCACTGAAGAACTGATGCTTTCAAATTGTGTTGTGGAGAAGACTCTGTTTTGACAGAAAATAAACTGTTTTTAAATGTATTATGATGGAAAATTTCAAACATGCACAAAAGTGGATGGAGTAGTATAAT
>NW_011376138.1:0-804 GCF_000754665.1 Bison bison bison
CCCCGGGTGGCACCAGAGGTAAGCAACGTTAATGGTGAAGAGCTGGACATCAGTTAGGGATGCTATCATGTCTACCCCTGTACATCCCACCCTGTCTTGGTGGTAGAACTGGGAGGGGTGAGGATGGTGCCTGCGTCGGTAAGGGACAGACTAAGTCCGACCAGGAAGGAAAAACTTTTGGTGTAACATCTAGAGCAGGGAGGGATGCCTCCGGTAGAAAAATGGCGCTGGTCGCTTTTTTTCTCTCTTACAGATGGGAGCTAACAATTCCAGCCTCACTCCTTTTGAACTGTATCCTGAAATACTAGGATAGATTTGATCCCCAGGGCTTAAAGAAGACACACCTCGTCTTCCTATGTGATACTACATGGCCACGATATCCATTGGAGGATGGCGAACAGTGGCCAGTTGGAGGGTCTCTTAAGTATAATACTGTTTTAAAATTAGACCGGTTCTGTAAGTACCAAGAGAAAAGTGATCCTAAAAGATAGATTTCTCACTCAGCCAGCTCCAGATATCCGCTGTAAACTATTAAAACGGGCGTATGGACCAAATCAGTCTTTAGATACTCTGTTACAACTGGCTCAGACAGTCTATTATGATACGGAATATGAGGGAAAGAAAGAAAGGCAAAAAAGACAAAGGAAAAGGCAGAAGCCTTCACAATGGCTATGGAAAACTTTCTTAAACAGCCTGAGAAAGATGCCCAGAGGGACCTAGGTGAAAAGGAATGGGCTTGCTATTACTGTGGAAAGGAGGGGCAACTCAAGTGGGATTGCCCTCAGGCATCTAAGCCACCCCCAG
>NW_011376139.1:0-718 GCF_000754665.1 Bison bison bison
CAGCTTCTTCAGCATTACTGGTCAGGGCATGGACTTGGATTACTGTGATATTGAATGGTTTGCCTTGGGAATGAACAGAGATCATTCTGTTGTTTTTGAGATTTAATCCACGTACTTCCTTTCGGACTCCTTTGTTGACTGTGATGGCTACTCCTTTCTTTAAGGGGTTCCTGCCCACAGTAGTAGATATAATGGTCATCCAAGCTAAATTCACCCATTCCAGTCCACCTTAGTTCACTGATTCCTAAAATGTCGACATTCCTAAAATGTCAACATGTATTCTGCTGCTTTTGGATGGGATGCTCTATCAGTCCATTAAGTCTAATATGTCATTTGAGGTCAGTGTTTTCTTATTGATTTTCTGTCTGGATGATGTGTCCGGTGATGTAAGTGGGGTGTCACAGTCCTGAATATCATGTTTACTGTCAGTTTCTCCTTTATGTTTGTTAGTACCTACTGTACTCAACATAGGTGCTCTTATGTTGGGTGCCTATATATTTACAGTTGTTACATCTTCTTGAGTTGATTCTATGTTTGTTATGTAATGTCTCTCTCTTGTTATGGTCTCTGTTTGAAAGACTAGTTTATCTGATACAAGTGTTGCTACCCCAGCTTTCTGTTGATTTACATTTGCATGGGATACCTTTTTCAATCATCCTCTCACTTTTTGTCTGAGTATTTAGATGTGAAGGGAGACTCCTGTAGGCAGCGTGTATGT
>NW_011376140.1:0-880 GCF_000754665.1 Bison bison bison
TATTAGTGGAAGAAATAAGAAACACAACAGAACTGGAAATGTGAAAACTACACAAGAAATAAAGCATTACTGATGATCGTTTGACTATTAACATTTTCATATCTTCATCAGATTCAGATCTTCAGATTTGATTGAGAATTAGACTTGATAAAAATAATGGCCAAAAAAGGCCATGCGATTAGGTTTCTTGGCCTTTTAATTTCCCTGGGCAATGTTTTTAAAAATTTTTATACTCATGTTCTATAACTGTCCAGTGACCACTTGCTTTCCCGTCATGGTGCAAATCCTATGAAGAGGTCATTAGATGTCTAACTTCACATAGAATATTCACTAAACTTTTTCATAAGATCACATGATGAAACCCAAATATTTCCTTTAAGCTTCACAATATCCCCATAAGAAGAGGGGGATACTCACTGTGCTAAAAAAAAAAAAAACAAAAAACAAAAAACCAAAAACCCTCCCTCATACCTCATACACTCCAATCTTGAGGCCCTGAAAGGCCTGAAATGATAGTCCAAGGTCCATGCAGTGTGTCAAAGGTGGTCTTCACATTGTGTCTCTGGAACAATCTCCAGGAAATGTGGAACAGCAATAATATTAACAACAGTAATGACAACAGTTAGAATTGACTTGGAACATACCACATGGCACGTACTATCCTGACAATTTCTCATGTCTTAACATGGTCAGTGGTCTACATTGCCCCACGAAGTAGTTAAATTTAATCGAAGCTAGTGTTTCCATGTGGTTAAAAGAGGAATGAGGCACAGAGGCACTACGTAACTTGTTCAGTGTCGCCCAGCATTAAGGGAGCCACAGGTCTGGATGCACTGTGGAAAACTCTGGGTGTTCTGTATTTATTCAGTCAAGGGTAAGA
>NW_011376141.1:0-735 GCF_000754665.1 Bison bison bison
TTGAACCCAGTATTTCTCAAATGTTATCATTTTAATGTGTATTAAATATAAAAATTAATAAGATATTTTACATTCTATTTTTCTTATACTAAGTCATCAGAATCAGGTGTGTGTTTTACACTTTCAGCATTTTTCAATTTGGACCAGTCACATTTCAAGTGCTCAGCAGCCACAGGTGGCTAGTGGCTGCTGTATTGGACAGCACAGATTAGAACGTTCCATCCTCGCAGAAAATTCTAGTGGACAGTGCAGATACAGAGCTGGAGGACCTGGGTTTGAGTCCCCACTGGACTGCTGTGTAACCTTGGGGAAGGTTCTTCTCAGAGGCTCAGTTTCTACTAAAGTGAGGATAAACATAGTAAAAAAAAAAAATCAATTGTTTAAATTCCTGCCTTAGGAAACTAGAAAAATACCAAGCAACTTCCAAAGTAAGCAGAAGAACAGAAATAATAAAAAAAATAAGAATGGAAATCATGAAATTGAAAACAAGAAATCAGCAGAGTATCACCAAAACTACAGCTGTTTCTTTGAAAAGACCAATAAAATCAGTAATCTCTAGCCAGCCTAATTAAGACTAGTTAAAAGGAAGAGGATACATATTGCTATTATTAGAAATGAAAGAGAGGACATCAGTACCTATCCCATGGAAATTCCAAGGATAATAAAGGAATGTTAGGAACAACTATATGTCTACAAATTTGATAATTTAGGTGAAATGGGCCAATTCCTTGAAAA
>NW_011376142.1:0-812 GCF_000754665.1 Bison bison bison
CCCGCCCCTCCGCCGCCCAGCCACCCCCCTCCTGCTGCAGCTTGTCCACAGCGCTGGTCACGCCCTCGTGGCCCGGCTGGTGGTACCGCCTGGTCATGGTGTCCTTGAGGTTCTCCTTGAGTTCTGCGTTCAGCTGGGGTGAGGGAGGGACAGCTGCAGCCTTGGTCGAAGACTCCGAGGTGGGGCAGGGTGGGAGTGGGCGTAGACCGGGAGGGGGGGCATGCAGAAGGACTCTGGGAAGGGCTGGGGTCAGGGAATGGGCGTTGGATGCTGGCTCAGACGGGTGGTTGTAGGCCAGGGGGCTGGGAGTCACCCAGATGGCCGTGGGCAGGGTCGGCGGCAGGGAAGGCACTCCAGATTCCCTGGACACCTGCCTCAGCCAAGCAGGGAGCTTGGGTGCGGAGGGCCGGCTGGCGGTCCCTGTGGCCCACCCTCCACCTGTGGCCCCGCCCCCTCTCCAGGGCCTGAGGGCGCAAGGCTCCGCACTGCAGCCTAGTGCGTCTTTGTCCTTCCTAGCCCACTCGTGTGTGCCCCTACACGGCAGGCCTGCACGTGCATGCCCTGCCTGTGCATGTGTGGCCCAGCGAGTGGGTGTCCGTGTCCCTAAGTGCACGTCCACGCCCTCACATGGCCTGTCCCAGCCCTCACCTGCTGGTAGTAGATGTAGGCCAGGGCCCCGGCAATGATCTCCAGCAGAAAGATGATGAGGAGCAGGCCGAAGTACTGGGGGAGGCGCAGGGACTCAGGTGGGCTGGGGCGCGGACACCCCCATTCCGTGAGGACACCCAGCGCCAGGTGTGACAGAGCGCAGC
>NW_011376143.1:0-850 GCF_000754665.1 Bison bison bison
AATGCCATCAACTGGGACACTGGGCGGCACTCTGCCCTCGGGACCCAAGAGCCTCAAGGTCAAGTGCCAAGCCTACCCTCACGATGGTTCAAGAGGACTGAAGCGGCCCGCTCCAGGCAGCCCGCCTGTCACAGATAACCATCACGGGCTGGAGCCAAGGGTGCAACTGGATGTGGCAGGTAGGTCCCAGAATTTCTTGGTTGGCACAGGGGCTCCCTACTCTGTCTTGATCTCCTACTCCAGAGCCTTCTCCTCCCAAACCTGTACCGTTTTGGGTGCTACAGGAAAAGCAACTCCTAAAAGATTCACCTGAGCACTTCTTTGTTGCTGGGATGGACAAATATTTTCCCACCAGTTTCTGGCGGTCCCTGAGTGTCCTACCCCCTTATTGGGAAGAGATATACTCACTAAACTGGGGACCACCCTTGTGATGGGAAGTCTTTCAGCCCCCAGAGCTCTACAGCTCCTGGTTACTACTGAAGAACCCAATACACCTTCAATAGAGAGGGATCAAAAACTATGGGAAGACAAAATCAACCCCCAGGTGTGGGACCAGGGGATTCCTGGGCGAGCCCACCAAGCTGAACCGGTCATCATTGTCCTCCGAGATCCCACTCGGTTTCCTAACCGGAAACAATATCCTCTCAAAAGAGAGGCTCGGGAGGGACTACAGCCTTTAATAAATAAATTCCTTGCTTGTGGGCTATTGGTCCCCACCAGTTCACCATGTAACACCCCAATCCTCTCAGTAAAGCAAAAAGATGGAACCTGGCGACTGGTTCAAGATCTCCGGATCATAAATGAAGCTGTAGTCCCCCTCCATCCCACAGTACCCAATCCCTATGTAATC
>NW_011376144.1:0-615 GCF_000754665.1 Bison bison bison
TGTTAGTGCTTTCTCATTTTCATTTTACCTCTTCCCTGCCCCATGCGCCCGCTATTGCTGGAGAGAGTCCTTTTCCCTTTTTGATGCCAACTTTATCATAACGCTAGTCTTGGAATTTTTTTTTAACCACTTATGAAATTGTCAGAAGTTCAACCAATAATCTCCTTCTTTACAAGAACTATAAAGTGCAATGACTTAAGGATGTCTTGGAACTTGGTAAATAGTGAAGTAACACCCATGTTTCCTAGTTAGCCATTAAACCATGCTTTGGCTAAACTCTGGGGGAAATTCCAGGGAAATACTGTGGGAACAGAAAAGAAGTGTCCGGGTATGACTGGAAACATCCTTTTCTTTACGCATGCAGGTGTGGGACTAGGGTGAGGCAAATTTAAGGGAGCCAAATTTAAGGGACACAAAAACAAACCCAGTAATCAAAAAAGGTTTATGAAATATTTTAAGAGCAAAATTAATGTGAAAAATTCACAATAAGCAAAATATCAAAATCACAAATAAAAATAAGATCAGTATTATTATCATATCTCTAGTCATTAAAGCCTTTTCAGTTTAATGGAGTAAATTTCATCTGTATATGAAGAATGTCTTTGACATTTTTTT
>NW_011376145.1:0-637 GCF_000754665.1 Bison bison bison
ATTTTATTAATCACAGCCAGTCCCCCTTTGCACACCCCTATGTACTTTTTTCTCCGCATCTTGTCTTTCATAGACGCCTGCTACTCTTCAGTCATTGCCCCCAAGTTACTTGTGGGCTTAATTTCTGATAAGAAGACCATTTCTTACAATGGCTGTGCTGCACAGTTATATTTCTTCTGCTATTTGGAGGACATAGAGTCTTTTCTCTTGACTGTCATGGCTTATGACCAGTACATAGCCATCTGTAACCCCTGCTTTACACCATTGTTATGTCCAAGAGGATTTGTTGCCAACTTGCAATTGGAGCGTTTCTGGGAGGCACCGTGACCTCAGTCGTCCACACCACAAATATATTTCACCTGTCTTTCTGCTCCAGTGAAATTAACCATTTCTTTTGTGACACCTCCCCTCTCTTCTCTCTGTCCTGCACTGACACTTACATCCATGACATTGTACTGGTGGTCTTTGCTAGTTTAGTGGAAGCCCTCTGCCTTTTAATAGTTCTCCTCTCTTATATCCTCATCTTAGCATCCATTCTTAAAACAGGTTCTGCAGAGGGAAGAAGAAAAGGATTCTCCACTTGTGCTTCCCATCTGACCGTGGTCTCTATCTACCATGGTACCCTGATCTTCATTTA
>NW_011376146.1:0-693 GCF_000754665.1 Bison bison bison
AAAAAAAAAAACTGCAAAGAAAGCTTAGTATCAATATGATGAGGTGAAAATTCTGTAGCTTTAAATCATTTGGCATTCACTTACCAAAAATTAATTAACAGTAATAATTACAAATTAGAACGTTTCTTAATTTACATTTATTAGCTAAGTGTAATATTTGCATGTGACCACTAGATAGAGCTAGTATAGTAACCTTCTGAGAGAATAACAGAAGTAAATGAAATATTATACTTCGCAAATCCCTTACAAGTATACAGTGGAAGTGACAAATAGATTCAAGGGATTAGATCTGGTAGAAAGAGTGCCTGAAGAACTATGAATGGAGGTTCATGACACTGTACAGGAGGCAGTGATCAAGACCACCCCCAAGAAAAAGGAATGCAAAAAGGCAAAATGGTTGTCTGAGGAGGCCTTACAAACAGCTGAGAAAAGGAAAGAAGCTAAAGGCAAAGGAGAAAAGGAAAGTTATACCCATTTGAATGCAGAGTTCCAAAGAATAGTAAAGAGAGATAAGAAAGCCTTCCTCAGCGATCAATGCAAAGAAATAGGGGAAGACAATAGAAAGGGAAAGTCTAGAGATCTCTTCAAGCAAGCTAGAGATACCAAGGGAACATTTCATGCAAAGATGGGCTCGATAAAGGACAGAAATGGTATGGACCTAACTGAAGCAGAAAATATTAAGAGGTGGCAAGA
>NW_011376147.1:0-704 GCF_000754665.1 Bison bison bison
GCACAAACACACAAACACACACACACACATATACATGAGAAACCAAAGAGGGCACTGCCCAATGTTTTGGATTACATAAACAAAGTAGTCCCTCTTATAAAAAGGGAAATAAAATTTTGATAAGAATATTATGGACTGTGTCCTTACAAAATGTCAATGCACTGACCAGCAAAGAGAACGATTCAAGACAGTTACCTCAGTCTCACTTATTGGAGAAATCTCAAAGTTGGTGTTGGGATAAGATGCTGGGAGTTTAGACTCTGGCAGGATTAGAGATAATGGAGAAGAATTAATAAAAACTGAATTTGCCTGGCTTATAACCTGGTCTCCTGGGAACAGAGATTGAACAGGAAAAACAAAACAAAACAAAACAAAACAAAACTTTTGTCCAGACTAAGTCCCACAGGGAATTCATGTGCCTGTAGGTCATTTATCAAGAGGGAAATGTACCTAATGAGCACATGTAGAGCATTGTAAATGTCTCCTCTGCTGCATCCCTGAGCTTGTACAGCCTGGGCGTGGAGTAGACTAACTGTTGCATTTGGAGTCCTAAGTCTGAGTAAAGAAGCAGTGCTTGACCCCCTCCTTCCTGCTCTCTCAGCTGAAGACAGAGCTTCAGTCTCCATCATCATCCGCCCAGAAGGGATTCAGACTTCCATAAGGAGCCCTCTGTTCATAGTCCCATGCAGGTGAGTCTGAGACCT
>NW_011376148.1:0-998 GCF_000754665.1 Bison bison bison
AGTGTGTACATGTTCATCCCAAACTCCCTAACTATCCCTTTCCCCCATTCTTCCCCCTAGCAACCATAAGTTCCTTCTCAAAGTCTGTGAGTCTATTTGATTTTTTGTTGTTTTCAGTATTAGCTAAGACTTTTTTTTTTTTTTTTTAAGATTTAAGATAGATATCTCACAAATCACACCACACTGACAACTCATCACAGTGTGAAAGGAATTAGGAACCACTGCCTTGAAGAGTATTCTGTTAATTACAGTTCACATTTATATGCCTTTAAAAAAACAAAACGCAGCTGTCTCATGTGTCAAGTCCCAAGAAACCAGTGAAGAGCCATTTGCCATGTTCCTCTGAGAGGCTGCTGCACCTTGCCTAAGCCATTCACACATTTCCCTGCTTTGAAACTCCTGAAAAGAAATAAAGTCTAACCAGGCATCTGAAAAACAATCATTTCCACTCCGATATGAGTTTTTAAAAACGATGCTCAAGCCCAGCTGCTCCAGAAAAAGAGCAATGAACTATGAAGAAATATGCGTGGAAGAGGAGAAGGGGGAATTAACTGCTAAGCTAGGCCAGGTAATAGACGGCAGAGGCCAGAATCTTGCAAATTCTTTTTTGGGGAATCTGCTGTTACAGGGGAGGCTGCAGTTCTGCTTGAAGAACCTAATGAGAAAAGAAAGTCTGCAAGCTTGACTACTTGGCTTTGCAGAATTCCTCCAGCTCCAAGAAAATAAAAAAGGAGTTAATACCTTTTAGGGATGGGAGTGAAGAAAAGATAGGCCACCTCCTGCTCCCACTTCCTAAGGAATAATTTGGGGATAATGTAACTCATCTCACAGTGGCAGTCCTTTAATGAATGAGTCATCATTACAATAAATACATGTTTCAGGAAAAGGACATTGTGCTCTACTGATCTCCTGAACATCTTGACTCTCCTTCTTATTGGGAACACATTGTTCTTGGCGTGGTTCCGTCGAAGCACCCTGACTGTTATTAATATATTCTA
>NW_011376149.1:0-639 GCF_000754665.1 Bison bison bison
GCTAGTGCTTTACGATGGATTGTTCTCAAGAATCACAACAGCTCTATTGTCTCTTAACTTGTGATATGTGTCTTATTTAACACATCCTAGAGAGAATTTGACCAAAGCAAGGAGTTTTGTTCACAAAGAACTGATTTTTGTCTTTGCACAGGCATCTGGAATTATTTCCAAAGGGTTCTGGTGAAGAAATACGCTTCAGAAAGAAATGGAGTTAATGTGATAAGTGGACCAATCTTTGACTATGACTACGATGGCTTACACGACACACAAGACAAAATCAAACAGTAAGCTTTTAAATTCCAAGATCTCACTCAAGAATATTTTTCAAATATTCATGTACTGGAGAAGAGCTGATGCCTGTTAAGCCTGTTATTCTTCGACTCTCCTTGTGAATTCGTCAGTTCTTTTGGGCCTTTTATGAAACATGGCATTGGGGGTTGAAAGCAACAGGAATTTGTAGTAAATAAATACACTTTTCAGCTCCATCAAAGAATACGTATCAAAAGATTAAATTTTTTCATTTATTCTTTAATAACTCTTGTGGAAATAATTTTCCCTTGTTTCCCTTATTTGGGGGGAGGGGACTTTTAAAAGTTCCTTAGGTTTTCTGAGTCAGTACATCTTAATAGGAAATTGCAT
>NW_011376150.1:0-875 GCF_000754665.1 Bison bison bison
ATTAAACCCTGGTCTCCTGCATTGCAGGCAGATTCTTTACCATCTGAGCCACCAGGGAAGCCACAGAGAGGGGACTGATTTCCTATTTCCCCTTTTGGATCCAAACTCCATCCTTTCTTTATTTTTAAATATTTAATTGGAGTGTAGTTGCTTTAACATAGTGTGCTGGCTTCTGATGTACAGCGGAGTGAATGAGCCGTATGTATACATACACCCCCTCCCTCTGGAGCCTCCCTCCCACCTCCCCATCCACCCCTCTAGGTCATCACAGAGCCCCGAGGTGACTTCCCTCTTCTTAGAGCAGCTTCCCACTAGCTATCTGTTTCACGCCTTGTAATGTATGTTTAGAGCTTCCCAGGTGGCGCTAGTTGTAAAGAACACGCCTGCCAGTGCAGGAGGCAGAAGAGACAAAGGCTCGATCCCTGGGTTGCGAAGATCCCCTGGAGGAGGGCATGGCGAGCCACTCCAGCATTCTTTTTTTTTTCCTCCATTGGACTGCACCAGGTCTTAATTGCAGCAGCAGCTGCTGCTGCTGCTAAGTCACTTCAGTCATGTCCGACTTCAGCAGTCTCCACATGCAATGCTGGAGAACCTGGTTCAATCCCCAGGTTGGGAAGATCCCCTGGAGAAGAGAATGGCAGCCCACTCCAGTACTCTTGCCTGGAGAATCCCATGGACAGAGGAGCCTGGTGGGCTGCAGCCCATGGGGTCGCAACTGAACAATTAACACTTCACCACTTTGCCGTACACCTTAAAGTCTCACAAGACCGCAAATCAACTATGCTGCTGCTAAGTCGCTTCAGTCGTGTCCGACCCTGTGCGACCCCATAGACAGCAGCCCACCAAGCTCCCCCATCCCTGGGATTCTCCAGGCA
>NW_011376151.1:0-1040 GCF_000754665.1 Bison bison bison
ATATTAATAAGTATTTTAGTTAATGATGTCTTTTTTGATTGCAAGGAACAAGAATCTATTTAAACTGAGTATTTATTAAAGAGATTACAGAGTGGCTCAGGGCGTTGAGGACAGGAAATGTTGTACATCTAGACTTAGCTCCCTGGAAATGGAATCTTTGTGTTTTATATTCAGTATGGCTCTCGGGTCCTCCACAGTGCAAATTCATGGGCATATATATATATATATATATATATTTTTTTTTTTTTTTTTGGCAGGGGGACTACTTTGCTCATCCTGTGCTTGGAGGGAGACTTCACTTACCCCAGTCTAACTGCCCCTCCTACTCTCTGACAAAGACTCTTGAGTCCCAATTCCACATTGCTATGTGAGGAATGTTATTTGGCGCATCTAGCCCCCCATATGTTTTCTGCACTAGAGCCTAGGTTGGCTGCTCTTTAGGTCAGGTTCCTCCCCAGGTTCAATCAGCTGTTCCTACTTGTGTCATATAAATAATTTAATTCTCACAACAACCCCATTTATAAAGTACTATTATCATATCCCTTTTATAGAGGGGAAAACTGAGGCAAGGAGAAGTTAAGATTCCCAAAGTCATATAGTTCCAGGGTCTATGCTCTGAACCCATGTACCCTACTGGTGGGTGTTATGTGGTGAATTAGAAGATCTGGCTTCTAGTCCTTGAGTTGCCAGTATGTGAATGATTTGGAGGGAATCACTTTCATGTTTCTGGGCATTTAGCCATTCCCTGAACAGTTTAAAAATTATTTTTCTAATTTTTTACTAAAAAGCTACAAGAGGGAATGTGTGTGCACTAAGTTTTTTCAGTCTTGTACAACTCTTTGTGGCCCCATGAACTATAGCTTACCAGGTTCCTCTCTCCATGGGATTCTGCAGGCAAGAATACTGGAGTGGGTTGCCACTCCAGGGGATCTTCCTGACCCAGGGGTCAAACCTGTGTCTCTTATGTCTCTGCATTGGCAGATGGGTTCTTTACAGCTAGTGCCAATAGCAGCTCAATAACACATTGTTTCCAGGCCTCT
>NW_011376152.1:0-733 GCF_000754665.1 Bison bison bison
CACGGAAAAGCAGTCTTGGGGGCTACAGCCTATTGGGTTGCAAGAGTTGGAGATGACTTAGAGACTAAATCACCATGGCTAATTCACATTGTTTTATCACTGAAACCAAAACAACATTGTAAAGCAATTATCCTCCAGTTTGAGAAAAACAAACAAACAAAAAAACAACTTCCTCTACAAAAAAAAAAAAAAAAGGCAAAAACACAAACCGAGCTTTCTTTTTTTTTTTTTGGAGAAAACATTCAAAGTTTAGAGAGTTTTCATGTGAGGGAGATTCTCCTGGTGGCCTTCAGATAGAGACACTGTGAGAGGGTCCAGGAGAGGCCACCTGAGAAGGAACACATATAGGCCCTGAGAGCTATACCCAGCTCCCTTGCTGACAGATAGGAAGACAATGAGACCTCAGTCCAACAACCACAAGGAACTGAACCTTGCCAGAAGTCAGAGGGTTGGATGAGGACTCCGAGCCTCAATAAGAATGCAGTCCAGGTGGACAGAATGATTTCAGCATTGTAAAAATCTGAGCAGCCATCCCAGTTGTACCATGCAAGATTTACTTTTTTTTTCTGGTTTTACATGGGTGGGAATTTGTTACCCAGCAGCACACATTGAATGTAGCTACTCTGAAGGTTCTCCTCTGCACATCATAGTGGGCCATGAGGACAGCAAAGCTGCTGAGGTGGGTGCACTGGCAGGTGGTTCCCACCACCTTGCAGCCTCTGGTGGCCTGGTG
>NW_011376153.1:0-819 GCF_000754665.1 Bison bison bison
GTCCTTTGCAGTAGTTGACCTCAATAGCAATGGAATTCATTTGTGACTATGAACTCCTTAAGCTGAAAGAAGCCAATATGCCATACCAGGATATTAAATGAGAGAAATTATGCAAAATTCTATGTTGGATAGCAACTTTTTGAATAAGTATGGGAAGATATGTTTTGACAAATTTATTTATATTTTCCAAGAGGTAAAAAGTAGTGATAATTGACAACATCTCCCACAAAGCAATTAATTAACAGGGAAGAATGGATTTGCACTCAGGATCTTCAGAGCTGCCAGTGAAGGAATAAGTTTATGCTCTCCTTCTAAACAGCTGCCCTTTACATTGGCCTGTATTTTGTCTCTATGTATCATTTTCCCTGTTAGAATGTCCGTCTCTTGGAGCTTGTTTAGATGATTAGATATGAATATTATTAGACAGCAATCAAGCCAAGTGCACTGAAAATATAATTGTGAGCATCTGAATACAATGGCCATAATCACGGCAATCCTTCTTTCTTAAAATAAATGGTATTTAATTTTGTTCAAAAAAAATAAAATAAAATAAAATAAAAGGGAAAAGTAAATAAGTAAAAACATACAATTATGTGAGAAGTTGGAGGAGGACATGGCCACACACTCCAGTATTCTTGCCTGGAGAATTCCATGGACAGAGAAGCCTGGCGGGCTCAGTCCATGGGATCACAAAGAGTCGGACATAACAGAAGCAACTTGGCATGGCATGTAAAAAGTAAGTAAAAATGTGTGTTATAGAGAAAAAATAGTACCTTAAACGTGCATTTTCCTCTCATACCCAAAGTGTAAATAATTGAC
>NW_011376154.1:0-661 GCF_000754665.1 Bison bison bison
TGGCATTTCTCATGATGTACTCTGCATATCAGTTAAATAAGCAGGGTGACAGTATACAGCCGTGACATACTCATTTCCCAATTTGGAACCAGTCTGCTGTCCCGTGACTGGTTCTAACTGTTGCTTCTTGACCTGCATGCAGATTTCTCAGGAGGCAGGTAAGGTGGTCTGGTATTCCCATCTCTTTAAAAATTTTCCACAGTTTGTTATGATCTGCACAGTCAAAGGCTTTGGCCTAGTCAGTAAAACAGAAGTAGATGTTTTTCTGGAACTCTCTTGCTTTTTTGATGATCCAACAAATGTTGGCAATTTGATCTCTGGTTCTTCTGCCTTTCCAAGAGGTTTCTGCCTTCTAAGAGGTTTCCCTTGTGGCTCAGACGGTAAATCGTCTTCCTGCAATGCAGGAGACCTGGGTTTGATCCCTGGGTTGGGAAGATTCCCTGGAGAAGGAAGTGGCAACCCACTCCAGTACTCTTGCCTAAAAAATCCCATGGACGGAGGAGCCTGGTAGGCTACAGTCCATGGGGTCTCAAAGAGTCTGACATGACTGAGCGACTTCTCTCTCTCTCCTGCCTTTTCTAAACCCAGCTTGCACATCTGGAGGTTCTTGGTTCACGTACTTTGAAGCCTCACTTGGAGAATTTTGAGCATTACTTTGCTA
>NW_011376155.1:0-732 GCF_000754665.1 Bison bison bison
AAAACGTCGGCCCAGTTCTGGGCGCTTCCAGGAGCCTTGCTGACTGTTTCCTATGCAATGCACCTCCGTCTCCCCTCCAGACTCGGACGCCCCAAGTGTGGGGGCGGGCTGCCCTCCCCAAATCTGGGCACCTGATGAGCCCAGTCACGTGGGGACTGTGATGGGGAAACCAGGCCTGGGACAAGTTCAACCCAAGAGGCAGGAGCCAAGGCTTCCGTGGCACAACCTGCCACCCCACGCCCGGCCCCGGCTGGCTCTTCTCCACTTCCCCGGACCCCCCAGGCGGCCACCGTGGGCTCCCTGGTGCAGCTCGCCCCCTGCCCCCTCCCCGGTCCTCAAACACAATCCATCCCCAACCCAACTGCAACGTGCAATAAAGAAAGGATAATCAGTATTAATATTAGTTATTGTTATTGATTTCAGCTTTAGAGAATTGATTTCCAGTCTGGGCCCCTTTTATGACGCTCTTTGCAGAAGACGCATGGACGCAGCCCACCACTTTCTGGGGACCGGCCCCTTCCCTGGGCCAGGTCTGCAAAAATCATGGGGGACAACGGGGAAGACGGGGTGAGGAAGAGAGGAGAGGGGCAGGGTGGACGGCCCTGGGCAGGAGTGCTTCCACGCTGCCCCCAGCCCAGGGCCAACGACGGGCGGGGCGACCCTCGTTCATCCGGGGAGCACAGGCCCAAAAGGCCTGCTTTGCCTCTGTGACCCCACACCCACCTTCCCACT
>NW_011376156.1:0-719 GCF_000754665.1 Bison bison bison
AGCACTCTGGTTTGCTTGGTTCCTGTGGACAAAGTATCAGTGTTGATCCAGAAGAGTAAAAACTAAACTGTGAAATAGGGAGAGAATAGAAAATGTGTTGCGAAGCTCACTGGGTCTCTGTTTACAGTGTTTCTATGCTAATGTTCACTTGTATGTCAATTATACAGCCAATAATAATTTTCATTGTGTATGATCTTCAGAAACAAAGAACTAAAACAGATTGTCTTGCTTTATTTCAAATTATAAAACTCATTATTATAAGCTGCTTTCAGGAGACATTGTCTTTGCGTGACTCTGAGCTGTGTGAAAACACCTAATATATACAATCCAATTACATGTATTGGAGAAAAACATGTCTTTAGGTTCCACAGTTTCTTACCTGCCTCACCTCCTGAGCTATGAAACAATTAACTTATATGCTAATTTGTATAATGGTAACATCTCTGCAAAACAGTTAATATAATATTTTCTTGGTTGTTGTATCTCCTTTCAATTCCTTTCTTATTCCTAGTTATTCCAAATTCTCAACCCATTCTGGAGCTATGCTATAAGACATACTAAACTTTTTCACTTATCTTGAATTAATTTTGAAAATGTTTAAATGTATTCTTCATAGCCAATTGTATTATTCATCAGAAGTTTCAAAACAAAATATGAGCTATGCTTCCTGTGATAATAGTTGAAACAATATTGAACAGAAAACTCATTTTTTTCCATTG
>NW_011376157.1:0-726 GCF_000754665.1 Bison bison bison
AGGCTTAGTAATTTGGACTAACCATCCCAATGAGGACAACTAAAAATTACTGGATGAAATGTATAAAGAAAGTATCTTTGTTAAGCACTAAGAAACTATGAGACTAAACTCTTCAAGAAGACAAGAACCCAAATAGGAAAGCCCAGCACTCAGAGCCAGTTTTTCCTGAGGGCATTAGCTGAATCTAGAAGAAAGAATTATGGAACTGATCTGTGGTTTTGGTGGCCTCATGGGAAAAGAAAATGAAAGTCAAATCCCACAGCTCCAATGAGTAGGTCTGATGAGCTCTGCCACCACTTTAAGCTGAAAATAAGTGACTACCCCTTTCAGGTAATAGTGAACCAGAAGTAACAAGTGCTGGAATAAATTGCAGCCTAGATATACATCACTGTAGTGATCCAAGGAACTTCAAGCCCTGTACCTTATGTAGGCACATAAGGAAAAAAAAAATATACTGTAAGTGACAGCCAGAATGAAGAGTAGAGTATAATCACTATGGCCTACATTTCAAAAAATTAAAAAGTATGTTTTAAAATATCTTCAGGGAACAGAAAATCATAAAAAGCAGCCGAGAGTGAATTATCTTGGTCTCCAGCCATTAGGACTCATGCTTTCACTGTGCTTTGCAGTGGCTTGGTTTTAATCCCTGGTTGAGAAAGGAAGATCCCACAAGCCACGAAGCTCAGCAAAAAATAAATAAACAAATAAATAAAAATTGGCATAACC
>NW_011376158.1:0-903 GCF_000754665.1 Bison bison bison
CATTGAGTGTTAGTTTTTATTTAAACAAATAAACCAAAACAGAAGGCTTTAACCTAGCATACAGTTTTGATTAGACTGTGGCCCAGAAACTGAATTCATATATAATTGACAGTCTTAATTTTAGCTAATCTATTTCATGTAAAGCAGAATCTTATTGTCATAGCAATTTGCATTACTGTTACAGTTAATGATGTTAAGCAACTTTTCATGTACTTATCTACTCTCTGTGTACCTTCTTGTGGTGAAACGTCTGTTGATTTTTTCTTTTTTTTTTCTCACTGTTTAATTCTGGCTGCTTGTCTGTATTTTATTAAACTTTTAAGTTTCTCTATTATAGCCTGGATACAGTTTCTTTGCAAGAAATGTCATTTGGAAATATTTTCTCCTTGTTTGAGTCTTATCTTCTGATTAACTTAAATGTTTTTTCAAGCAAAAGAACTTAAAAATTACAGTATAGTTGTCTTTTATGTTTCATGTTTTTCTTTGTATCACATATTAAAAAATCTTCACTTCGGTTGTAAAGATTTTTTTCCTATACTTTCCCCTAGTAGCTTTATAGTTTGAGTGCTTACATTTAACTCTATGATCACTTTCAAATTAATTTTTATGTTTGGTGCAAGGTAGGGGTTTTGGACAGAGGAGCCTGGCAGACTACAGTCCGTGGGGTTGCAAACAGTCAGACGTAACTGAGCTAACACTTCACTACATGTCTAGTTATGTTTTCTTTGTACTTTTCCTGCATGGAATTTCCAAGATTTTGCATTTGTGGCTTCCAGTCATTCATTAATTTTGAAAAATTCTTGTCCTTGAGATCTTCAAATACTTTTCATACTTCCTCTTTCTTTACCTCTGGGACTCCAAATGTATCTATATTAGGTATTCAAAATTGTCCCATGGCTCATG
>NW_011376159.1:0-975 GCF_000754665.1 Bison bison bison
ACTGCAAACATGGGGAGGTGATGCTTGTGTTCACCCCTAGACATCTTTGTGCACCCCCTTTCCTCTCTCTCAGATCTCACAGCCTCCCCTCTTTCCCAGCCTCTCAGCTCTCCCATTGTCACTATCACCTGATGGGAAGGAGACTGAGTTAGCCCTTCCAGGGGACTTCTCTCTTTATCAACAGATAAGGTGAACACTTAACAACCAATGGCATTCTAGATATCAGTGGAGAGTCTTTGAGGGGGAGACTTTGAAGAACTCAATGCTAAAGGGGGAGACTTTGAAGAACTCAATGCTAAAGAGACAGCATGGAGGCTTTGTTCAGTGGACATGCACTTGGACACAGTGTGGGAGGAAGAGGATGGAACTAATTGAGAGTGGCATGGGAACATACACATTACCATATGTAAAATAAATAGCCAGTGGGAATTTGCTGTATGATGCAGGGAGCTCAACCTGTGTTGAGACAGTGCTCTGTGACAACCTAGAGGGGTGGGATGTACGGGAGAGGGGAGGGAGGTTCAACAAGGAGGAGACATATGGATACCTGTGGCTGATTCATGTTGATATATGGCAGAAACCAGCACAATGTTGTAAAGCAAATAGATTGCAATGCCAGTGTGAGTGTGTTTGAGGTGCCTGTCTGAGTAGGTGAGATTGTCTCTGTCTATGAGCAGGTAGGTGAGGCAATAATAATAGTTCCTGCCTCAAGGACTGCTGTGAGAATGAAATGAATTAGTACAGGTAAGGTGCTTACCACAGAACCCAACCCCTAGTAAGCCCTCTGTAAATGCAAGCTCTCGTCATTATTTTGGGCTTCCCTGGTGGATGAGATGGCAGAGAATCCACCTGCAATGCAGGAGACCCAGGTTCGGCCCCTGGATCAGGATCCCCTGGAGAAGAAAATGACTACCCACTCCAGTATTCTTGCTTGGAGAACTTAATGGACAGAGGAGCCTGGCAGGTTACTGTCCA
>NW_011376160.1:0-1234 GCF_000754665.1 Bison bison bison
TCCAGTATTCTTGCCTGGAGAATCCCATGGACAGAGGAGCCTGGTGGGCTACAGTCCATGGGGTTGTGACTAAACAACGGCAACCGGTACATGCTACCATGCGGATGAACCTCAAGATGTGAAGTGAAAGAAGCCTGACACGAAGGTCACCTATTGTGAAGTTCCATTTACATGAATTACTCAGAATAGGCAAAGCGTCCGACAGGAATGAAAGAGCATGCATACACGCCCGCACACCGCCTCCGGTGGGAGAGGGTGGTCTCAGGCTCTCCCCGCTCTTAGAGCAGAAGACTCGGCAGCTCTCTACAGGTCTCATGTCTGAACACAAGCTGGTCTGATTTCCAAACACATTTTCCCATAACTGTACCCCTCTGTTATGGGTCAAATCCGGTCCCCTAAAAAGATACATTTAAGTCCTAAACCCTGTACCTGTGACTTTTTAAAATCAAGTTAAGATGAAGTCATTAGGGTGGGCCTAACTCCAGCATGACTGATGTCCTTATGAAAGAGGGACATTTAGACACAGAGAGAGAGCCATGGGAAGAGGGTGGTAGAAACTGGAGGTAGGTTGCCACACGCCAAGGTGTGCCTGGAGCTTCCGGAAGCTGGGACAGGCAAGGAAGGATCCTCCCCTCCAGCCTTCAGAGGGAGCTTGGCCCTGCCAACCTATTGCTTGCAGGCGTGTGGGCTTTAGAACCGTGAGAGAAGACGTTTGCATTGTTCTAAGCCACCTCGTCTGCGGTGCTTTGTCACCGTGGCGTCGGTACCCTAACACGCTCTTCCACGCTACATCTCCAGGAAGAGAGAGAGAACAGACAAACTTGGAAAAGCTCACCGCCTATGTGAGGATCTTTAATTGCTTCACAGAGTTGAGGATCAGGATGTTCACCTGTGAAAGAAAAAGGTTTGGAAAGTGTTAAGCCCCAATGCCATGGATTATTACGAGATAATTATTCTATTATTGTGAGAGCAGGACCAGTTCCGACCGTCCAGCCCTTCTTCTCCCTTCCACACTCATAATTATCACACTGCTAGCTTCTTAACCACTTAGATTCCTCTTTCTGTCAGCTCCCGTCTCCCTTCTTCCACTTTACACCCTGCAAACACGAAGAAGCGATGGCGCTGACAGCCAGGTTAGGGACGCGGGGCGGGTTCACCCCAGCTCGGAGGAGGCGCACCGCACACAGTCAACTTACCGCAGGGGCTGGGAACCCCTGTCTCCCTCCCGGCGTGT
>NW_011376160.1:5076-5470 GCF_000754665.1 Bison bison bison
ACAAATAAACTTTTCAACTTTCTTAGCGTAGAAAAAACGACAGAGGTCCAACAAGGTCTGACTGGCATGCGGCCCTAAGCTCTTCGTTTTACCTACTGCCTCCATTGGTTTACGTGTTCAAAGGAGAGCAGAAAACGAGCAACCGGAAGGCATCTGAGGAGTGTCCCGGGAGAGGACAGATGTGAGTGGAGCCTGAAAGGCGAGGAAGGACAAGGCTTCCTGGGGGCAGAGAACGCGCAAGCAGAGCAGCTGGGAGATGTCAGTACACTCAGGAGTCTAAGTCTAAGGCCTCCACCTAGTGTCACAAGCAACTCCCAACTGTGAAACTGAAAATGTTCCAGACATGTTGCCAAGCGTCCTCTAAGGGATAAAATCGTCCCTGGATGAGATCTAT
>NW_011376161.1:0-866 GCF_000754665.1 Bison bison bison
CTCAAAGGGTCAGACTCTACTTGGTGACTAAACGGCCACAGTGACGCTTACGAGCTCTCAGAATTCTTATGCAGCAATAGAATATTCTGACGGAACTCTCGGGACCTTGCTCGTTAGGGAGATGGGGGATGCTGTGGATACAGTCCTTTATCCATACTCATTTTAAGCCCGCGTTACATTTAAGTTGCTGCCGTGCTAACCCCCGGCCCTGAGGCCATCAGCACTGGGGTGGACCGAGAGCATCTAACACCAGTGGGAGAATGGCCCTTCCTCGCCCAAGCGGGCGTCACAAGCTCAGCCTCAGTCCCGTCACCAGTCACGGGCCCAGAGGTGACCTTCGTGTTAGGATGCCGACGTCTTTTCAGTGCCGCTTGCAGTTGAGGTCAGGAGGCGATGGGCTGCTGAGTGTCCAGTGTGTAAGCGAGTGGGGCTGGTTTTGTCTTTTCTTTGGACTTTTACTGTTTTCACAAGTGTGGATGCTGGGGTTCTGCCTGGGCCAGGTCTCTCCACGAGTGTGGACAAGTTAGAGAAGCTTCCAGAATCATGATGTTCACTTTTCTTAGCACAAACAATTGACTTCAACAGACAACGGGTTTCTTAGGCGTTCCATCTTTCTTGCAGAGTTCTGTAGTTCTCTGAGCAGAGGTCAGCACACCTGCCCAATCTTTCAGTTGGCCCACCGCCTCTGGGTCACGGCCGCTTCCGGTCACGGCCGCCCCACCCTCCCACCTGCGGCTGTCCTGCCCGGCCCTTCCGGCGGGGGAGTGGACCCTGACGAAGGGGCCCAGCGGCACAGCCGACTCATCCGCGGCTGGGGCGGATTTCCCAGGATTAGCCGCTCCTCTGATGCGCATCCGCGCCCGTCG
>NW_011376162.1:0-767 GCF_000754665.1 Bison bison bison
GTAGTAGGTTGTATTATGTAGACAATTATGTACTCTGCTCACAGGATTTTCCTTTTCAGATACAAAAGGTATAGAAACTCAATTTGGATCTGTCCAGGACAAGAAAGCTATACAAGAAACAAAAAAAGTTATGAAATCCCAATATTGACTTATTTTATTGTTATTTGATTCTTTCTCATAAACATAGATCATAGGGAAAAATGAATTAAATGCAGGCACTAACTCATTAAGTATTGTTAAACTTGGTTTTACTCTAAAATTAGCAATAATGGTAAAATACAACTAAAAGAAGAAGTGAGTCCTATAATGTTTTAAAACAGATATAAGGGAATTGTGCATCAGAGAAAAAGGAATCTCATTGGTGGTAAACATTTAGTCACCTGAATATCATTTAGTACATGTCCAGAGCTAAGGTCACACAATTAATTTAGTTATTTAAATTCATAACTGAGAACTCAAAAATTCAGTCCTGTCCAAAGTAGGCAACCTTGGACCCTGCCTTATATACTGGTTTTCAGCTCTTAGCCTGATACAGAGGGGCCATCACATCAGTGATCACCCTAGGGCCAGTTTAGTCCTGACAGTGGGAAGCTTCAAGGACATATATAGTGTCAATCAGGAGACTAGTACTATATGTCAAATATACATGAGTGCCTGCGTACTCAACTGTGTTCAACTCTTTGCCACCACATGGGCTGTAGCCTGCCAGACTCCTCTGGCCATGGAACTTCCCAGGCAAGAATGCTGGAGTGGGTTGCCATTTCCTA
>NW_011376163.1:0-690 GCF_000754665.1 Bison bison bison
AAAGTGCCAAGTCTTAACCTCTGGACCACCATGGAATTTCCGCTTAGTGTTTTCTTATAAGAAATGACTGAATCAGAGCCATAGATGTTAGATTTGTGGGAAGCCAATTTAATGATGGTGGGTAGCAGTGTGCAGGAGACTCTGTGTGCTGGGCACGTGCTTTCTGAGTCTGTCATCTCATCTCCAGGTGAGGTCCAGGCTACTGCTATCCCCATTCAGCAGACATAAACACTGAGGCTTAGCGAGGCCAGGCACCCTGCCCAGGCTCTCACACCCAGCAGCACGGTGCAGACTGGTCTGATCAGAGCCTGGACACTTAACCGTGGTGCCGTCCAGCCCGCTTTCCTCCAGAGGCTCTTGTGTCCATCACGGCATCCCTGATGGAGGGAGCATCAGGAGGGAGCTTGCTGCCTCTCCCAGTGGGTTACTTGGATGAGCCCCTGTTGTTGGAGTCCAGTGCCCCAAGGGCTGGCCTTCCTTGTCCCTCTCCTGCTCCCAGCCTGCTGACAAGCACTCCTGGGCCTTCCCGTAGGGCTGGGGTGGCCGTGCTCCAGTTCACGCAGTTCAGTGCCCAGGAGCCCTTCTGCTGGGCACAGCAGAGCAGCGCTGTCCCCCTGAGGTTGGTGACCTGGGTGTGCCACTCGCCCACTCTGTGGTCTGCTTTGCCCTCCTGTTAAGTGGACACGGCAC
>NW_011376164.1:0-568 GCF_000754665.1 Bison bison bison
GTCCAGCTACCTGGCAGTGCAGAAAGGTGAGGAAATTGCAGGTGTGGGGTGTGTGTGTGTGTGTGCCCTGTCTGTGAGGGAGGGAACAGGGATGAAGCAAGGACGGCAGGGTATTTGCATGCAGGGACCCTGGGACAGTGAGAGACAGGTTCCAGTTCAGAGCCTGCTCTATTTAGGCTCCAGGCATTAGTGAATAGCAGTCATGAGGAAGATACCTCCTTTAAAGATGCTCTTCATTTTTCTGAGTGTGCTGCTGCACCCTGGATGCCTTGCCGAAAGAATAGGCAGTTATAAAGTACCAGTGGGAAGTCAGTGACAATGGAAAGGAGCCAAGAAACAGAACTGGGTGGATTCCCAGGCACAGAAGAGGAGCCAGGGCTACAGCCCCTTGGACAACCAGCTACAAAGGTCTTTCTGTCCTTCTCAACTGTAGCAGCATTCTTTCCCCAAAATGACCAGGGGCATGAGCATACCTTTCTTTTTATGTAAGCTTTGGTTGACTGATGGGACTGCAGCACAAGAAGCTGCTACCTGCAGAGTTTGCCAGTTTAAAACATCACTATACTCT
>NW_011376165.1:0-711 GCF_000754665.1 Bison bison bison
AGCAAGTCTGAGTCCACTGTGAGCATCACCCCACGAAGAGGAGGGAAGGGGACCTTGGTCAGGCCAAAGGTGAAGGAGGTGAGGCAGGAAGGAAATGGGTGTGCCTGTGTACATGTGAATTTATAACAGCCACTCTTGTTATTGTGAGAAGATTCTGAGAAATGGGTCAACCACAAACTTCTTGGGGACTGTGCTGTAATGTGTGTGAAAATCATCCTCTGGTCTCTTTATCACAGAATTTCTAGCAAATAGGTACAGATATTTTTACATGCATGAGAAGGTAGTCTGTGGGCTGAAAAACAACAGGAAATGAAAAATACAAAACCAGCAAATGCTTAAAAGAGCAGAAACTATTGAAAGTAAAACTGCAAAGCCTTTGAGGCCTTGAGCTTCAAGAAGTGCAAAACTAGATCCTAACTCTGCATTAGAAGAGATCCAAATTAACATCTTAAAAGGGCCTGGAGACAAGGTAGTTTGACAACTTAGACAAATTTTACAATCAATCTCTTACATTTGACTTTTCAACTTTATTGAATTTCAATTTGCATGAAATAAAAATTCATGCATTTTCCAGGAGATTCAATAATCAATCAAAAATATTTCTAAGTCTTGGTATTTCCCATTAGGTTATATATGTGTATACATGTTGCATTGAGTATGCGTTTTATTTTATTTTATTATTTTTGCCTTTTGATCCCATTCACCCATTTC
>NW_011376166.1:0-729 GCF_000754665.1 Bison bison bison
GCTGCAGTCACCATCTACAGTGATTTTGGAGCCCAAAAAGATAAAGTCTGACACTGTTTCCACTGTTTTCCCATCTATTTCCCATGAACTGATGGGAACAGATGCCATGTACACAGTACCGTACCTAAAATAGATAACTAATAAGGACCTCCTATATAGCACAGGGAACTCTATTTAATACTCTAAATGGCCTATATGGGAAAAGAATCTAAAAAAATGTGTATATATGTATAACTGATTCACTTTGCTATACACCTGAAACTAACATTGTAAATCAACTATACACCAATAAACTATTTTTAAAATACTCCACAACATTTTTTATTTTTTTTTCTTTCTTTTTAAAAAATTTTATTTTAAAAATGTTTTCATAGTGACATTTATTGGCTTTCTTTCTGATTTTACAAGCCATACATGTTCATTGTGGACAACTAGAAAATTATAAAAGAAATCAACATAAAGTAAACATCAACAATCATCCATAACTCACCCCCCCCCAGAGATGGCCATCATTAGCATTTTAATGCCCTGTTTCAGTGTACACATATTTTTTAATTGAAGTATAATTGACTCACAATATTGTGTTAGTTCCAGGTACACAACACAGTAATTCAATATTTCTATATGTTACAAATGATCCATCATGATATGTCCAGTTATCATCTGTCACCACACAAAGATATTACAGTATAATTGACTATATTTCCTGTACTGTGCCTTTTATCCCTG
>NW_011376167.1:0-666 GCF_000754665.1 Bison bison bison
TCTATTATCACCTCTTCGGACACCCAGCCCTGTTCAAGAGGAAGGGTGGACAAAGTGTGGGCTGTAATCCATATGTTACATTAGATGGTGTTGAAATTGAAAGAGATGAAGTGATTTTCCAATGGTCACGCAATAATAAATAGTGGATCTGGGACAGGATTGTACATGGTTCCCTGAGGACACAGATGCCTGCACCTCTGAGACCTGTGCTAAAACCCCTTAACCAGGACCTCAACCCTACCTCCAACTCAAATTATCCTGCCCCTAGTTTTCTGTGGATGAGAGCTGATGCCCTGAGAAGGTGCCTCAGCCTTAAAAAGAGCTCCAGTCCTCCTCCTACCACTCATCTCTGTATTTCAGTTCCTGATCCAAAATACAAGTTTCCTCTGAGAAAAGCCCCTCAGAAAGACCACAGGATTCCAAGTCTGTCCATCCTCTAGAGCTTCTTCACACACTCAACCATCTCACGAGCAGCCTTCCCAATGTCCAGTTCACCTTGCTAAGTGACCAGTCATCTGTTTGGCCAACAAGTTGGCTCAGAGCTCAGAACCTTCTAAACCAAAGGGCAAATGATGGCTCTACAAAGAATTAGCTTCGTTTTAACTTGACCAAGTCTGGATGAGCACTTAATGTGAGTTAACTCGGGAGGTGGCCATCTGTGCTGGC
>NW_011376168.1:0-1001 GCF_000754665.1 Bison bison bison
ACAGACCGAAGACAGGGGTTTCAGACTGGAAACTAGAAAATCGAGGAAAGGTATGCGAACACTTAGAAAAGGGGGTGGGATGGAAAAGGTTTCTGGTAGGTGGTTCAGAATTTAATGGTGTTCAAGATGCTTTAAGACCACTTGTAGGAGAAAAGTGAAATGATTCTCATTTCCACTGCTTAATTACCATGGAAGGATTTTAGGCAAGATAATAAAATCTGGATAACAGTTAAACATGAGAGAGAACAGAATGAAAGGCTGAAAACTGGCTGTAAGGAAAGGTTTGGAGGACACTTACTCTCTACCATGTGACCTATCTGTGTTGTCTTAGAGAGATGAAGATGGCAGGTGAGTTTGGAGGGCTCTTTAGGAGCATTAAACATGCTTCATTTCTCCCAGTAAATCATCTGAGTTGCTCCTAATCTTCCCTTAGAGGTATCAGGATGAGGCTTTTTGATGTCAAGACTTGCCCAGGGCCGCCACTGGCTGAGGAAGTGACTTCCTGGCCTCATGATCATAAGGGTGTGGTCTCCCCTATATAGGAGTGCTCAAGGGCCCTGGAGCAGACCACTGGGAGACGTCAAAATGACTAAGGTAACTTGGAAGCTAAAAGGCTCTAGCACAGTTATGGAACAGCCAACTCCTTATATCCAGGATGAAAAGATGAAGACCTCCTATCAACAGAAGTCCAAAGAAATGTCTAGGTGAGTGAACCCGCCCAATCTCCACTTGCCCATTGACACCACCTCATACATACCCTATCTTGTCCTTGGCTTGCACATGCCCCTTCTTGGCCCACATCCCTTCTCTTGAAGCCATCAATACCACCATCATTGCCCTTTTTCCCAAAACAATGCCATTCTTTGTTCTCCCTCTTTTTACCCTCCAGGTGGCCATGGGGGTCAATAAGCATATTCAAGCAAAGCTGACCAAGAAAGCTCCTCAGAAAGCCTCCACCACAGAGAAACTTAAGAAAATTAGAGGGTCAAAGCTCTGTAGCC
>NW_011376169.1:0-805 GCF_000754665.1 Bison bison bison
TTCCAGTTGGTAGAGAAAGGATCAGAAATCTTAGTCTGTCCATCTCTTCATAGTCCCCAGCAACACAAAATGGCCCCAAGAGTGCTTGCTGGCAGTGAGAGGCAAGGCAGCAGGCCCTCCAGTTGCAGGGCCACATTGTCCAGGCCCCTGGCATATGTCTCACCACTTCCTCTTCATGAGCGGAGTAAGACAAAGGACCACTGTGAAAGAGCGCTGCTTTGAAGTCACACATTCCTGGGCCCCACTTGCTTACTAGCTGTGTTGCCTCAGGTGGCACTTCACCTCTCAGCCTCAGCCTCTGTATAAAATGGTAACAATGAGACTTCCTGTTCGGGTGTTGGCATGAGGCAAGGTCTGGGCGGATGTGGTGTTGGTTGTTGCTAAGCCTTCATCTCATCCTAAAAGGATTCCTTCTTGACACTTCTTCCCTGGTTTCCCAGAGGCGATTCCTTCTAACACACCCTACTGTTTCTTGTGTATTCCACAACTCCAAGGCCATCTTACAATTTTACTCATGCATTGATCATACCTGACCTTTATGTAAAGGTCATCGAGATGGGTCATTTTCTAATATGTCTGGGTCACCAAACATCCTTGTTTAATCAGTGAGTGTATTTAATGGAAAAGAACTTCTGGGATCAGGGCAAAGACCAATAGTTTAAGTTTTGCCTTCCTTTTAGCAAAATAGTTATATATATATACTTTAAAATGTCCTTCCTAAATCCCTGACGAAGTTTCTCAATCTTCTATTATTTTTCTTCTGGTTAAGATTACTGTGGCTGTATGATCATCGAAGATGAGGAAG
>NW_011376170.1:0-782 GCF_000754665.1 Bison bison bison
TAATCCTATGACTAATAATTCATAGGATCTAGTAAGTTCCCCAATGTTTCTTCAATTTTATTCGTATTGTGTATTCATTAACAAAGGGTTTTTTTGAACGACCTCCTATGTTAAAATAAATTATGATTATTTACAAGTATTTTGTGAAAATACACTGATAAATTCTAATTATTTAAAAAATGTTTTGTGAAGATACACTATTACTGAGAAAATAGCTATCAGGGTCATTTATTTTTTGTTTATTTTTCAAAGAAATGTACCCCTCTGAGTTTGATTTGGGTATGTATTCACAAAGGAAATATTGCTATCGATGGCTTCCTGTTTAATGTCAGGCTAGTTAAGTGACCCTAGAAATCTTTCAGTTGTGTTAAAATTTCCTTTACATGGATTCCAATATAATTGCTGTTATATTATTTGATATGTAAAAATCAGCTACTTTCTATATTCAAACTCTTTTATACCACTTTATTCTTATACTTACTAGGAAACAAATTACTTTACAAACATAATAGTATTATTTTTAAGTAATATACTATGTCCCATTTAGGCTAACATTTAACATGTCATAATTTTTAGACAGAAATTTAATTAACTATCTTGGCTTCCTGGTTCTTGGGAAGTTATGTACTACTATTTTTTTCTTACCTGCAAAATTAAATTATACCAAATATATTGAGTTTCCTACATCTGGACCCACATCCTCTGCTTTTCACGCAGTAGCACGGCTCCTACCAACCCCTTGTTCCCCCAATTTGTATACTGGGTCCTCTTCCTCCTTAACT
>NW_011376171.1:0-712 GCF_000754665.1 Bison bison bison
GTGCTGCTTCCAGCCCAGTGTTTCTAATGATGTACTCTGCATAGAAGTTAAATAAGCAGGGTGACAATATACAGCCTTGATGTACTCCATTTCCTATTTAGAACCAGTCTGTTGTTCCATGTCCAGTTCTAACTGTTGCTTCCTGACTGGCATATAGGTTTCTCAAGAGGCAGATTAGGTGGTCTGGTATTCCCATCTCTTTCAGAATTTTCCACAGTTTATTGTGATCCACACAGTCAAAGGCTTTGGCATAGTCAATAAAGCAGAAATAGATGTTTTTCTGGAACTCTCTTTCTTTTTTGATGATACAGTGGATGCTGGCAATTTGATCTCTGGTTCCTCTGCCTTTTCTAAAACCAGCTTGAACATCTGGAAGTTCACAGTTCACGTATTACCGAAGCCTGGCTTGGAGAATTTTGAGCATTACTTTACTAGTGTGTGAGATGAGTACAGTTGTGCGGTAGTTTGAACATTCTTTGGCATCGCCTTTCTTTGGGATTGGAATTAAAACTGACCTTTTCCAGTCCTGTGGCCACGCTGTTTTCCAAATTTGCTGACATATTGAGTGCAGCACTTTCACAGCATCATCTTTCAAGATTTGAAATATTTCAACTGGAATTCCATCACCTCCACTAGCTTTGTTCTAGTGATGCTTTCTAAGGCCCACTTGACTTCACATTCCAGGATATCTGGCTCTAGGTGAGTGATCACA
>NW_011376172.1:0-694 GCF_000754665.1 Bison bison bison
AGTTAACTTAGTGGCAGGGAATGTGGCTATTTTCTCATGGAGTTGCAACACTCTAGTAAGTCCAGGTTTAGCTCAATCCAGTAGATACATTACCATTTGAATACAGACCTCAGTTTTTATGGGAGAAGCTTCTGCTATCACCCAGGGCATAATAGGAATCTCAACCCATAACATAACTGGCTGTGCTCCAGTAGAGCTTTGAGTTTCAGTGAGGGCTCAGTGTAACTCTGGAAGTTGCCTCTCCATTGGCCAATACTTTTGGACTGAGTCTGCAAGTTGCTTATGCCAAAAATCCATGGACATGGGGCCAGTGGATCGTAGAAATGAATTTTGGGGTGGCTTAAACTTCTAACTGTAAGTCCTGTTCTCAGAGCACTAGTGGGAGAGCTGAAACGATAGACTTCTTTAGTTTATCTAGTGTCTGTTGTTGCTCGGGTCCCCACAGATAAGTGGATGTCCTGAGGGTGGCTCCATACACAGGGACCAGCAAATATTGGAGGTTGGCACTGGAATTGAATGTTACTACCAAATGTTGGATCTCCTTTACCAACATGGGAGGTTGGGGCATGAGAAGCTTTTCTTCTACCAAATGCAGACTAGTTTACCCTTCTGAGTTTCAATTATAGACCAGACATTGAACAGACTAGGAGGCTCCCTGTAGCTTATGGAGGGCAATTGCCCATCCCCTCAGTGA
>NW_011376173.1:0-904 GCF_000754665.1 Bison bison bison
AATGTTCAAAAGAAAAAATAAATTACTGTGGTTCTCAGAGTGGTTCTCAAAGCGTGTCTGAGATTCCCAAGACCTTTACAGGGGTCTGTGCTGTCAAAAATATTTTTATAATAATCTTATATTATTTGCCTTTTTCCATTCTCATTCTCTCAGGAGTGTACAGTGGAATTTTCCAGAGGCAACATGACATGTGATATTGCAGCACTGAATGCAAAAGCAGGTTTGAGAATTCATCTTTCTATTCAGAAGTACATAAAAGAGAGCTCCAAGGCATTAAAAAAAAAAAAAAACACTTTAATAGTACCCTAAGCTCTCATGACACTTCACCCCTAAATACTTCAGCATGCACCACCGAAAAATAAGACTCTTCTATGAACACACATGTCAGTTATCTTCTGCTGTGTAACAAATTAGCCTAACAGAGAACAGCAGGAAACAACCACGTCTCATCTCACTGTTTCTGTATCAGGAATCAGGAGCGACTGAGCTGGGTGCCTACTGCACCGTAAGATTATCACAAATCAAATTTACAGTAGTTTCCTCATGTCATCTACTAGGCAGTCACATAAAAATAACCCAGGTATCCCCAACACCTATTATAGATGCCTGTTTAGGCCAGGATCCAGTCAAGGGTACAAGTTACATTTGGTTATTGTCGTAGACTGAAAGTATCTTTCCAGAATTCATATATTGAAATCCTAAACCCCAATGTGTCCCCAATATTAGGAGGTGAAGCCTTTAGGAGGTGATGAGGTCATGAAGGTGGAGCCCTCATGATGGACTAGCGCCCTTATAAGAAGAGACCTCATGTGTGGATCTGAGAGTTGAACCATACAGAAGGCTGAGTGCCAAAGAATTGATGCTTTTGAACTGTGGTGCTGGAGAAGACTCTTGAGAGTCCCTT
>NW_011376174.1:0-1118 GCF_000754665.1 Bison bison bison
AATAAAAAATAAAATAAAATAACTGTAATTTAATAAAGGCCTGGATATAAGACAGACCCCCCAAAGTCACATGCATTTCTGTATACTACAGACAAATAACTAGCAAAGCAGAGTTTAAGATATAATGTGTTTTAGTCACAAGACTGTGAAGTACTTTAAATCTGACAAAAGATATGTAAAATGTGTGAATAAGAAATTATAAAGTTTTACTGAATGACATTAAAGAAGACCCAATTAAAATGAGACAGAAAACTTATCATAATAAAGATATCAATGATCCCAAATTAGTTTAAATATTAACTTAAATTTCAACTATAATACCAAGTGTTTTGTTGATGAGCTTGATAGGCTGATTAGAAAAATTTCTGTGGCAAGGTATAGATCAAAGAGTAATCAACTTCTTATTCTGGACAAAAATATTGTACAGAAATGAGTTTTGCTGGATCGCAGGAAACATTGGGAAGATATAACAATAAAGCAGAGTGGACCTGACATAAGTATAGACAAGCTAATCAGTAGAATATAAAAGAGAGCTCAGAAGTGAAGATTATACATATTTTGCTATATTAAGAATATGACAGCAGATCAGGAGGGAAAAAATGCAGTTTGAATAGGGAGATATGAAAAAATAGTTATCTTTAAACAAGAACTCAATTTGAGTTAAACATAAATTTCAGAATAAAAATTATAAAATATTAGTAACAAATACAGATGAAAATATTTCTGTAATCAGGATAGTGAAGGATTTTGTTATTGTTATTGTTCAGTTGCTAAGTCATGTCCAACTCTTTGCGACTCCATGAACTGCAAGATTCCAGGCTTCCCTGTCCCCTTCACTATCTCCTGGAGTTTGCTCAACTTTATGCTCATTGAGTTGGTATATTATACAAATTATAAAAAGTGCTAAATCTCAGAGAAATGATTGATAAAATTTACTATACTAAAATTAAGAATTTTGAGTCAGCAAAGAACAACTCAAAGAAGGAAAAAAAGATAAGCCTGAAACTGGGAGAAAATATTTACAATATTTATGAATTATATAGCCAAATGGGACCATCAGGAAAATATATGATTACTACAAATAACAAAAGACAACCAAAGATTATTTTTCAAACACT
>NW_011376175.1:0-883 GCF_000754665.1 Bison bison bison
GTGTTGATGGCAGTGGCTGTTTGGGACTGAAATGCTGATCCCTGCTTTCTGGTGAACTGTTGCCTTCGCGTTGTTCTTGTCCTCTCTCGGAGTGCTTTAAATTTATTCATGAAACTGGTGGGAACTCAGGTGGCAATAGCTAAATCCATTTAGTAATCAGAGGAAAGCCATTTTCATGTTCCCTCACAAGGCTGCAGCGCTTAGCCAACCCAGAGGATATTAATTACTCAGCATGCTTGGAGGTGTAAAAGAGTAAATTTATCAAGACACACGCGTTTGAATCTAGATTAAGGCAACAAGATTTAAAATGGGGCAGAAATTCGGGGAAATCTGGATGAGCATAATTTAGTATTTTCGGTTTGCTCCCACCCTTTCCAGCACAAGGCAGGAGACAGAGGAAGTGTGTTCACAGACACATTTGTAAAATTGACCATGCACACCCATGACTTTGCAGTGGCAATTTCCCATAAGCAGTTTTCAGGAACGTGCCTATGGTCGGCAGTGAGCCCCTACTGCAGCAGGGTGGGAAGTTGTTTTTCTGACCTGCAGGTTTCCCTTTTATTACTTAGCGGCCCAATGGTCCCCTGCCAGAGAGCCAGGGAAGCACAGGGCTTTACAAGCAGCTGCATCAGCTGAGGTCTTTATCACATTAAAGTGGAACGTCCTTATTCCATGGCTCATTTCAGGTTCAATCACCCTGTGCCCCCACCCTCTGTCTGTAGGTTCAATCTTCTGGGGCTAATTTTAGTCTTATTCTCTGAACCCAGATGATCAAGGGCCTTGTGCCACAGTTATATTTACTGGGTTATGATTTGAATTTCATTCTGGCCCACCCTCTAGTGTGGATCTTCCCTGTACTTGTTAACGACCTTGCTGGTGATCA
>NW_011376176.1:0-834 GCF_000754665.1 Bison bison bison
TCTGACCACTATAGGTACTTCATTTAAGTGGAATCACTCAATATCTGTTCTTTCCTGTCAGGCTTATTTTATTTAGTACAATGTCTACTAGATTTCTGCATATTTATACCATTTAAAATAATTGATTTCTTTTGGGGTTGTTAGGTCTTCGCTCTGCACATGGGCTTTCTCTAGTTGCTGTGAGTGGATCTACTCTCTAGTTGCAGTCATGGACGTTTCAATTCAGCGGCTTCTCTTGTTGTGGTGCATGGGCTTCAGTGGTTGCAGCTCGTGGCCTGAGATTGCCCCACAGCATGAGGAATTTTCCTGGATCAGGGATCAGACCTGTGTCCCCTGCACTGGCAAGAGGATTCTTATCCATTGTGCCACTAGGGAAGTTCTTGTGTGTTTATGTGTGTTAGTCACTCAGTCATGTCCGTCTCTTTGAAACCCCATAGTCTGTCCATGGGATTCTCCGGGTAAGAATACTGGAGTGGGTTGCCATTCCCTTCTCCAGGGAGATCTTCCATATCCAGTGATCAAACCCAGGTCTCCTGCATTGGCAGGTGGATTCTTTACCATCTGAGCTAAATGCTGAATAACACTCCATTATGGGTACCTGTGGGGAGCGAGCTCCGCCCTGGCAAAGGTCTTGAGGAAGGAGGCTTGGCATACGCAAAGGCGGGATCAAGCCTCAGGAGTCTCCCTGGAAATTCTGGAGCATCTACCCCCAAAACTAGAGTGTGCCTACTTTCTGCTTTGTGCTTTCACCTACACCTCTGACTTTACGGGGGGCTCGTCCCCCACTACCTCTCTAGAAAAAAGAGTTAGCTTACAGCTCCAGTTAATAATTCC
>NW_011376177.1:0-813 GCF_000754665.1 Bison bison bison
CTCTGTGATGACCTAGAGAGGTGGAATGCGGGGCGAGGGAGGCTCAAGAGGGTAAGGGGATATATACATATATATTATTATGACTGATTAATACTGATGTACGGCAGAGAGCACCACACCATTGTAAGGCAATTATCCTCCAATTTAAAGATATATATATAGAGAGACAGGCAGGTGGAGGGTGCAGGCGAGAGCAGCCTGTGTGGGGCATCTCTGTGGAAGAAGAGGGACCCAGTTCACTGGAGACAGCAGTCATGGCTGAAGCAATTTCAGATTCAGTGAAAGCCTAAAGTAGGACTTTCCCCAGATTAATGGAAACCCCGTGTGTTGCAAACATATCCATCAGAGCATTAGAGGGAGGTAATGGATGACCTGACTCCTGGGGCCTGCCAGCTGAATATGGAGTCGGGAGGGGGACCGTGTTCGGAGAGGCTCAGCCTCTGTACATCTGCTTGCTCTCCTATGTTGCTCTGCCCAGTTGGGGCTGAGATAAGAGTGCATGTGCCCCTTCCTGCTCCCTGTAAACTCAGCTCGTATTAGATCTTTCTCTCACTCTCTCCCTTCCTCTGCCTTTTCTGCTCACGGCCAGATGTTGAGAAGTCCTTCCTCGCTGTGAGTTTTGGATGGAATGTCCACGTGTGACATCAGTCTTTAGTGCGCATGCCCAGATTAGCAGGGAGGGTAAACGATGGGAACTCTATCAATACCCACCTGGTCTGAGGATCATGAGTCTCCAGGCCCAGCTCTAACACTTTTTAGCTCCTTGAATGCTGGCATTTCAACTACCTGCTCTTCAGTTTCATTTATTTGTAA
>NW_011376178.1:0-837 GCF_000754665.1 Bison bison bison
GTTGCAAAAGATTTTTATATATTCTGGACATTAACTCCTTATTGACCAATCACTTCCAAATATCTTCTCCCATTTGATAGGTTGCCTTTTTTGTATATTAATGGTTTCTTTCACTGTGCAAAATATTTTAATTTAATTAGGTCTTATTTTCTGTGTTGTTTCTTCTTTGTCTTTGCCTGAGGAAATAGAGACAAAAATATGGCAAAGATGAATGTCATAAAGCATATTGCCTATACTTTCTTTAAGAATTTATGAGTTCAGGTCTTATATTTAAGTCTCTAATCCATTTTGAATTTATTTTAGTATATGCTGTGAGAAAATATTCTAATTTCATTCTTTAACATGTAGCTGTCTAGTTGTCTAACACCACTTATAGAACAAGCAGTCTTTCCCCCAATTGCTTATTCTTGCCTCCTTTGTTATAGATTGATTGACCATGTATACAAGGGTTAAAATCTGGACTCCCTATTCTGTTCCATTGACTGAATCTCTGTTTTTGGGCCAGCAATGTATATTTTAGATTATAACACCTTTGAAGCATATTTTGATGTCAGGGACTGTGATACCTTCAACTTTGTTCTTTTTGTTTCAAAATGGCTTTGACTATTTGTGGCCTTTTGTGGTTCTATACAAATTTTAGGATTATTTGCAGTAGTTGTGTGAAAAATGCCATGATTATTTTGAAAGGGGTTGCATTAAATCTATAGATTGCTCTGGTTCAGAGGACATTTTCATATTGTTTATTCTTAAAACCCATGAACATGAACTATTTTTATATTTACTTGCATTATCTTCAATTTTCTTCATCAATATCTTATAGCTTTCAGAGTGACATCA
>NW_011376179.1:0-1047 GCF_000754665.1 Bison bison bison
CCTTAGGCTGGGTCCTGCCACCACCTCCCCAGCCTGGGAACAGCTTGACTTCCTCTGGCTTATTCTCTCCCCATTCCAGGCTAGTGAGATTTGTAAAGTACAGAGTACAAAAGGATTACGTGTAAAGTTCAGTGTCAGATGATGGCCATGTTACCAGCAGCTTGATTCCTCTTGATTTCTAAGCAGTTTCCACACAACCATAAGGCAAAGTCACATGGCCTTGCCACGTGGTTGAGGTATCTAGGGACCAGTGATTCTGCTTTATTCTGGGTGACTCATCTTGAACACACCAAAGGGAAGGTCTATTAGTGTTCAGAAATTACCTGGGCAGCCTTATGTGCCCATTTGAAGGGGCTAGTGGTCTGGGGACTTCAAGAAACAATCTTGGCATGCCCCCGAGGAATGCCAAATCCTCCAGCCTCATCATGGCAGGAAGACTGAGGTGAGTTCTTCTTCCTCATCTTTGCTAAAGGTGAGTGGCTCCTCAATCTTTTGAGGTGGCATTGTCTGCCCTAAGGGGCTGGGCTGGATGGGCATGGAGGTGCATGACTATGTTGGTTTGGATAAAAATCAGATGATACCAGCAATGACAGCACAGGAGGGCACAAACACAGGGTAAGATGTCACCAGCATGTGCCAAAGCTCTGAAGGCAGCCTACTCATGGGAGTGGGTGGGAACTCTCAAATGGGAGGAGGGAGCTGCGTTACTGGAGTCTACTTTCACAGTGACTTACGTTTGGTTCTTCTTTATGGTGGGAGTTGAAAAAGGAAGCTGATTTTCAAAGTAGGGTCTCTGGATCATGAAAGAGGATGTATATGGAAGCGTCTAAGACAGTCACATGGAGTATAGAGAACAGACTTATGGACATGGGCAGGGGAAGGAAGGAGAAGGTAAGATGAATGGAAAGAGTATCATGGAAGGATATACACTACCATATGTAAGATAAACAGACAATGGAAATTTGCTGTATGACTCCGGGAACTCAAATCAGGGCTCTGTAACAACCTAGAGGAGTGGGAAAGGATGGGAGGTGGGAGGGAGGTTCA
>NW_011376180.1:0-946 GCF_000754665.1 Bison bison bison
TGATATATATATATATATATATGTATATATATATATATATAAAGAAATAAAAATGCAGTATGATTGTTTTGCAGAAAGTTTTCACTTTTGTCTCAGGTTCAAAGGATTTTTTAGCAAAATAAGTCACTCATTCTATACAAATAAATTATATTTCTTAGAGAATTATCTAGCTTACTTTCAACATACTAACATTAAAAGAAAAGAGAAATAGAAGAGGACACATCACTAAATTGGGTTTTGACCAACATCCAGGCTTAAACAGCGCTGGGAAGTCCTCTGACACAGCACATCTGGGATCCTCACTGGGAAAAGGTCCTAGGCAGCCCATCTGTCCATTCCATGGGTGAGGCTTTGGACTGCTGTCTGTGGGTTCCTGCTTACAATCTCCAGGCTGCAAATGGTATCATCAGCCTGTGAGCAAAACTGCAGCTCTGCTATCATGTTAATTATTATTATTATTTTTTTACAATGCTGTTTGCTTTGGTCTGCAAATCTTGGAATGTAGTTAAGTCCCCAGTTGGCTAGATCCTCTCCAGGGGCTCAACAAACTCCGAGATCCACCCTCTGTCTATGGTGCCTCTCAGCCAGCAATGACAGCAGGCATGGCTGACACAGGAGTAGTTAGGGCAGGGTCAAGCAGGTTAGAAGCAAGGTCTGAGGCCTGCTCTGCTTTGCCTCTGAAGCCTAAACAAGACTATCTATTTAATTTCTCTCACTTATATGTGGGATCTAAAAAAGCCAAACTCATAGAAACAGAGACTGGATATTAGCTGACAGGAGCTGGGGTTGGGGGAAATGTGGAGATGTTGACAAATGGGTACCAACTTCCAGTTATAAGATGAATAAGTTCTGGGAATCTAATGGACTGCATGGTGACTATAGGTAACAATATGGTATTATATACTTGAAAGCTGCTGAGAGAGTAGATCTTAAAAGTTATCACTGT
>NW_011376181.1:0-770 GCF_000754665.1 Bison bison bison
ATGGACAGAGGAGCCTGGCAGGCTATAGTTCGTGGGGTCACAGAGTCGGACATGGCTGAGTGACTAAGGACAGCACACAGCAGAATATTATTCAGCCTTAATAAAGAAAGAGATTCTTGTCATTTGCTACAACATGGATGAAACTGGAGTGCATTATGGTAAGTGAAATAAGACAGACAGAGAAAGCTAAATATAGTGTATGATATCACTTATATGTGGAATTTTTTTTTTAAGTTGAAGTCATAGAAACAGAAAAGAGAAAAGTGATTGTCAGGGGATGGAGGGTCAGGGAGAAAATAGGGTGAGATTAGTAAAAGGGCACAGATTTCGGGTAGGTGAATATGGTTGGAGGAGCTAAGGTATAAAATGGTGACAATAGTGGGTAACACTGGATTGTATCATTGAAATTTGCCAGGAAGGTAGAAATGAAATGTTCTCACACACACAGAAATAAAAGGTAGATGTGTGAGGTGATTGTTAATTAACTCAATGGGGGCAGTCATTTCACAACTTACAAATCATCATGTTGTACACTTAAAATATCTTACAATTTTGTTTGTCAGTTTTACATGATGGCTCAGATGGTAAAGAACCTGCCTGCAATGCAAGAGACCTGGGTTCAATCCCAGGGTCGGGAAGATCCCCTGGAAAAGGGAATGGCTACCCACTCCACTATTCTTGCCTGGATAATTCCATGGACAGAGGAGCTTGGTGGGCTACAGTACATGGGGTCACAAAGAGTCGGACATGACTGAGTGACTATCACTTTC
>NW_011376182.1:0-664 GCF_000754665.1 Bison bison bison
AAAAATGAAAAAAAAGAAAGACATCATATTAAATAAAGGAGTAGAGCAGGGAAAAACTCACAGCAGCCACAGGAAAGGGCTTCCATCAAAGTGTAGACAGTTCTTCTCGATTCTAGCTCAAAATGATATCTGTAAAGATGAGGAGGGAATGGTTGGGTGGTACTACAAGTAGTACAGGCTCTGGGCCAGCTGGACACGTGGCTTTGTGCCATGTATCTAACTACCTGTTAGGCTGGCCTGAGAGATATTTTCCCCAATAAATAGTACTGATAAAGTGGTTTATTGATTACCTTATTGGAAGGGGGTGAAGAAGGTTATGGTTTTACCTCATACCATATACAAAAACAACAACAAAAATTCAGTTGATTGAAGATCCAAACATTTAAGAAAATTTAAATATTAGAGAAGAATTATAACGGACCACCTTTATAATATTTGGGATTGATAAGACCTTTCTAAGAAATACCTGAAACCCAGAAGCCATATAGGCAAGAAGGAAGGGAGGAAGGAAGAAGTAATCTCACATATTTCTTACATCAAAATTAAAAATTCTGGGGACTTTCCTGGTGGTCCAATGTAGAGGGTACAGGTTTAATCCCTGATTGGAAAACTAGGATCCCACATGCTGCAGGATATAGCAAAAAAAAAAAAAAAAATTAAAATT
>NW_011376182.1:4926-5178 GCF_000754665.1 Bison bison bison
GTGTCTGACTCTTAGCGACCCCATGGACTGCAGCCCACCAGGCTCCTCCATCCATGGGATTCTCCAGGCGAGAGTACTGGAGTGGGGTGCCATTGCCTTCTCTGAGAGAAGTCACTAGGCTGTGGTAATTTTGAAATCCCCCTGGGAACATTCCTTTCTGTGAAGGTTCCTTACACTTGGACTGGGAACATTACTTGATTTAGACTCTGATTCTTCACTCAGAGATGGTTAATGGGTCTACCCTCTAGGGGA
>NW_011376183.1:0-694 GCF_000754665.1 Bison bison bison
CACTGGAGTGGGTTGCCATTTTCTTCTCCAATGCATGAAAGTGAAAAGTGAAAGTGAAGTCGCTAAGTCACGTCCGACTCTAGCAACCCCATGGACTGCAGCCCACCAGGCCCCTCCACCCATGGGATTTTCCAGGCAAAGTACTGGAGTGGGGTGCCATTGCCTTCTCCGACCCTTCTTTGCAACACCTAGAAAAAGAGAGTGGAGTATTTACCCACTGCTGCTTGTCTCCGATTACTTGAAGGTAGTATGTGGCCTGAGAGGGCTATTGAGGCATTGGTGAAAGCCCTGATGTGATGATTAGAAAGCTGCGCCCTATGTCTCTGAGGGGGTATGGTCAACACGGGATGGGATGGATCTGAGCTCACATGACACTGTCCACTGCAGTTTATGTCAAAGGTGGGACAAGGGCATGTGACACGGGGCTCCTGAGTCAAATGCTCCAGTGAAGGTAAATTTAACCTGTTTCAACAAAGGACCTCTAAAACACAGCGGTCTAAATAATAAATTTAATTTCTTAAGCAAAATCTGGCTATTTCACAGTGGTGGGGTTTCCCTGCTTGACAAGGTTGTTCAGGGACAGAGGTTCCTTTCATCTTGATGCTCTGTCATCTCCTAGGTCATTTCCTAGATCACATGGTCAAAACTGAATTTCTGGTATGTCTAGTTTCCATCTCATGGAAAGGAGAGAAAA
>NW_011376184.1:0-664 GCF_000754665.1 Bison bison bison
GAAGCCCAAGAAAATAAAATCTGTCACTATATTTCCACTTTTCCCCCATCTATTTGGCATGAAATGATAAGACCAGACACCATGATCTTAGATTTTTGAATGCTGAGTTTTAAGCCAGCTTTTTCACTGCATTTATACATCGCCAAACTTCCCCATGGGCAAATACCTGCTCAATCATAAACAGCAATCTTCTCCCCGAATAAACAAGACAACTCCTTGAAAGATAACATTCCTCCTTGAGTTTGTAAGCAGTCACATGACCCACCATGACTGCCCCTAGATCTGGATTATGTAAATAATATGAATTATGTAAACTGTCAATAATACATCATTTGAAGGGAATTCCCTGGCTATCCAATGGTTAGGACTCTGTGCTTTTATTGTAGGGGCCCAGGTTCAATCCTTGGGTGGCAAAATAAAATATAAAATAAAGTAAAACAAAATACAACAATAAACAATGTCATATGATGCACCGTCCTGTCTCAGACACTTGACTTCTAAGTTCTCACAGCTTTCTGAGATATCCTTCCTGGGTTATAATACTCAAATTTGGCTCAACTAAAAATTTTCCATTTCTTCCCTAGATTGACTGATTAATTTTATTTACATCAACATAATTTTTATCTCTTCATGGATACTCATTTATGGTTGACTTTATACTGTG
>NW_011376185.1:0-560 GCF_000754665.1 Bison bison bison
CCACATTAACAAATTGAAAGATAAAAACCACATGATTATCTCAATAGATGCAGAGAAAGCCTTTGACAAAATTCAACATCCATTTATGATAAAAACCCTCCAGAAAGCAGGCACAGAAGGAACATATCTCAACATAATAAAAGCCAGCTATGATAAACCCACAGCAAACATTATGGTGAAAAATAGAAAGCATTTCCCCTAAAGTCAGGAACAAGACAATGGTGCCCACTCTCACCACTACTGTTCAGCATAGTTTTGGAAGTTTTAGCCACAGCGATCAGAGAAGAGAAAGAAAGAAAAGGTATCCAGATTGGAAAAGAAGAAGTAAAACTCTCACCGTTTGCTACATAGAAAACCCTAAAGACACCACCAGAAAATTACTAGAGCTAATCAATGAATAGAGTAACGTTGCAGGATATAAAATCAACACACAGAAATCCCTTGCATTCCTATACACTAACAATGAGAAAACAGAAGGAGAAATTAAGGAAACAATTCCATTCACCATTGCAATGAAAAGAATAAAATACTTAGGAATAAATCTACCTAAGAAACAAAAG
>NW_011376186.1:0-692 GCF_000754665.1 Bison bison bison
TGAGCGACTTCCCTTTCACTTTTCACTTTCATGCATTGGAGAAGGAAATGACAACCCACTCCAGTGTTCCTGCCTGGAGAATCCCAGGGACAGGAAAGCCTGTTGGGCAGCCATCTATGGGGTCGCACAGAATCAGACACGACTGAAGTGACTTAGCAGTAGCACATGCATGTGATGCCATACCCTTACCTTTGGCAACAAAATGAGTTAATAGCATTAGTTCCAATGGCAGGAGAAAAAAAAAAAAAAAAGTCTAAACTTTCAATTGACTAGTTTGGCTAAAAGATCAAACAACTCCTAAGAGGCCTTTTCCAGATAAGAATGAAAGGATTCAGAACAAGATGGTGGAGGAGTAGGTGGATGTGGAGTACATCTCTCTCCACGGTTACATCAGGAATACACCTTCAGACGCAGAAGTGCATGCAGAACACCAGCTGACAGCAAACAGGAGTACCTGACTAGTGGAAAAGAATATACAGTACCACGCAAAACTTGGTAGGATGAAGGAACTAGGGGGAAAAACAAGAGTGTTAGTAGGACTGGACCTGAGCGGGGAACTGAAGCAGGGGTCCGATCCCCACATTGGGGAAATTGTCTGAGTCAGAGGAGAAACATTTAAGGCTGAGAGTGAAACAGCTGATCTGTGGCAGCCTAAATGGAATGAGAATCAGACAGTCCTTACCGCAGCCATA
>NW_011376187.1:0-752 GCF_000754665.1 Bison bison bison
GGGTACGACAGAGGATGAGATGGTTGGATGGCATCACTGACTCAATGGACATGAGTTTGAGCAAGCTCCGGCAGTTGGTGATCCACAGGGAAGGCTGGCGTGCTGCAGTCCATGGGGACACAAAGGACTGAACACAACTGAGTGACTGAACTGAAAGTTGATCCACTTGGCTGTACAGTAGAAACTAATACAACATTGTAAAGCAACTCTACTCAAATAAAAAATAGAAGGCTAGTAAACAAAACAACAGCAACAAGAATGAATGTAATACTTCGGTCCCTTTTATGGATGAGTAGTATTGCATTCTAAGTGTTTCTATTGCTTCCTATCCTCATCTACACTCTTTATAATCTTTTGTTTCATTTTTAATGAAAGTATAATTGAGTTATAAAAGTATGTTAACTTCAGGTGTACAGTATTCAATTTTTTGCAGATTATATTCCATTATGGACTTTTACAAGATATTGTACATACTTCCCCATGCAGTATATATACTATACATACTGCATATTCCCTATATAGTAAATCTTTGTTGTTTATTTATTTTATGTATAGTACTTTGTATCTATTAATCCCATACTCTTAATTTGTCCCTCCTCTAGTTCCTCTCCCATTTGAAAAACCCAAGCTTTTTTCTTTCTCTGTGAGTCTATTTCTCAAATTTATTTGTATTATTTTTTAGATTCCACATAAGAATAATATCATATCAGTCAGTTCAGTCGCTCAGTCGTGTCCTACTCTTTGCGACCCCA
>NW_011376188.1:0-953 GCF_000754665.1 Bison bison bison
TTAAAATGCCAAGTAAAAGCACTCTCAACAAACAGATCAAAACTTTCAATGTTAAGAAAACTGAGGATTACTTAATCTAGAATTTCTGCAATTTCTAACCACATGAATTGAAAATTTTGATTCCAATCTGTCTTCTGAAAGCTTCACTTTGGAAATGCCCTTCTTATAATAGTGGTAACACAAAATAATGAAAAGAATAGATGTTAGCAAATGGCATAAAACTACACTTAGGCAATGTCTGTAAGAAAATAGCCCGTTTTATTAATCTCAAATGCATATTTCTGCTTTCCTTAAATTCTATCAAAAATCTCAAGAAAATATCTAGATAAGTGGAATATATAGAAAAACTCCCAAACAGGTGAGTTCATACTCGTCTTATGATGGGCAGATAATTTACTCAAAAAATCTGTTAACTAGAGGCAAAACAGGAGAGGAATCTGTTCTCTTCTTTCTTTCTTCCCAGTGATTTCACAGCAGATATTTTGGTCTTTACCCCTAAGTTCCATTATATTGAAAGAACCAAGAGTTAACGTGTTTCTCAAAATAATTCAGCCTCATTAGTTTTTAAAAGAAATATGATAATTTAAAACAATGAAAATACACCGATATTTCTATAAGGCACAGTGTGCTTCAAACTACATTCATACTGAAGTTTTACACTTCAATACAGGTGATGACCAAAATTCAAACTTTAGCATGATCCTCAGACCTCTGAGTTCAATTCAGATCAGTAAGTGACAAGAATATTTGATCTACAGAAAAATTAATTCTTGTAATAATACATAAGGGATCTTCTTTATACTACTTAGCAAATAAATCGTTCTGAACTAAAGTTAAGGACACCAACCAGATTTTTTTCTCAATTCCTATCTGTTTTCACTGAATCTCTATGATCACCATGAGAACATCACATGTTATACAAGCTATTCTTTTATTTTTTATTTTTTAAATTA
>NW_011376188.1:5119-5593 GCF_000754665.1 Bison bison bison
CGAAGACGCTTACTCCTTGGAAGGAAAGTTATATCTAACCTAGATAGCATATTCAAAAGCAGAGACATTACTTTGCCAACAAAGGTCCATCTCGTCAAGGCTATGGTTTTTCCTGTCGTCATGTATGGATGTGAGAGTTGGACTGTGAAGAAGGCTGAGCACTGAAGAATTGATGCTTTTTAACTGTGGTGTTGGAGAAGACTTTTAAGTGTCCCTTGGACTTCAAGGAGATCCAACCAATCCATTCTGAAGGAGATCAGCCATGGGATTTCTTTGGAAGGAATGATGCTAAAGTGAAACTCCAGTACTTTGGCCACCTCATGTGAAGAGTTGACTCACTGGGAAAAAGTCTGATGATGGGAGGGACTGGGGGCGAAGAGGAGAAGGGACGGCAGAGGATGAGATGGCTGGATAGCATCACTGACTGGATGGACGTGAGTCTGAGTGAACCCCGGGAGTTGGTGATGGACAGGG
>NW_011376189.1:0-800 GCF_000754665.1 Bison bison bison
CCCCAGAAATCAACAAACTGATCCTAGAATTGTAAGAATTAAAAGGGTCCTGGGAGAGCCAAAACAGTGTGGAGAAAGAACAAGTACTTACACTTCCCAATTTCAAAACCCACTTCAAACCTACAATAATCAAGACATTATGGTACTGACATAAGGATTGTATATAGACAGATAACGGAATAGAATGGAGAATCAAGAAACAAGCCCATATCTCTATGGTCAGTTGATTATTGTGAGGGGTGTAGAGGCCATTCAGTGGCTAAGAATAATGTTTCAACAAATGGTTTTGGGATATCTGGATGTTCACATGCAAAAGAATCAGTTTCAACCTATACCTCACACTTATAAAACAATTAACTAAAAGTTGATAAAACACCTAAATATAAGAGCTAAAACTATAAAGCACTCAGAAGAAAACAGAGATGTAAATGTTAATCTTGGATTAGGCAATGATTTCCTAGATATGATACAAAAAGCGCAAGCACCAAAGGAAAGAAAAATAGGCAATTTGGAATCATCAAAACTAAAACTTTTATCCTTCAAGCGATACTATCAAGAATGTGACACATCTAGGGCACCTACTGGACGCTGGCAGGGAGCCTTGAAACCCAGGCGGACCAGAGGAACACGAGAGCAACCCTGTATGATGTGGGGGTGGGGAGCGAGGGGGGAGTTGTGGAGGCTAGGTGGGGTTACTGTTCCTGAGGGTCAGCTAGGGGAGAAAAGGTTTCCTACACCTGCAGAGGCACTGAAGGGGATCAGTGGGGATGGCGAGAGACCCTTGGGTTTTTTTTTTTTTT
>NW_011376190.1:0-584 GCF_000754665.1 Bison bison bison
GCTGATCATGCAATGATCACGTAGCTAACATGTACTGGTCACGTGACTGATCATGCACTGATCACGTAAATGATTATGCACTGATCACGTGGCTGATTGTGCACTGATCACGTGACTGATCACACACGTATCATGTGACTGATCATGCACTGATCACGTGGCTATCATGCACTGATCACGTGGATATCATGCACTGATCACCTGGCTCTCATGCACGGCTAACGTGGCTTATCATGCAATGATCACGCAACTACCATGTACTGGACACATGACTGATCATGCACTGTTCACGTAATTGATCATGCACTGATGACGTGGCTATCATGCACTGATGACGTGGCTGATCATGCACTGATCACGTGACTGATCATGCACTGGTCAAGTGGCTATCATGAACTACTTACGTGGCTGATCATGCAATAATCATGTAGCTATCATGTAGCAGTCACGTGACTGATCATACACCCATCAGGTGACCGATCATGAACTGATCACGTGGCTATCATGCACTGTTCATGTGGCTGATCATACACTGATCACCTGCCTGGTCATGCACAGATCACGTGACTAATCATGAACTGATC
>NW_011376191.1:0-700 GCF_000754665.1 Bison bison bison
ACAGTGAGATCTCGTACCAGTCAGAATGATGATCATCAAAAAAATCTACAAATAAATGCTAGAGAGGGTGTAGAGAAAAGGGAGCCCTCCTACGTTGTGGGTAGAATGTAAATTTGTGCAGACACTATTGAAAAACTGGAGGGATTTTCCTGGTGGCCCACTGGTAAAGAATCTGCCTTCCAATGTAGAGGACTTGGGTTCAATCCCTAGTTGGGGAACTAAAGTCCCACATGCTCCAGGCGACTAAGCCCACACACCACAACTACTGAGCTCATGCATCACAATGAAGATCCCTCATACCACAATGAAGATCCTTCATGCCACAGCTAAGAACCAGCACAGCAACAAACAAACAAATGAAGAAAAACTATGAAGGTTTCATAAGAAGCTAAAAACAGCCCCTGTTCACAATTCCACTCCTGGGCATATACACAGAGAAAAACATGGATACCTGCACCCCAGTGATCACTGAAACACTGTTTACAATACTCAAGACATGGAAGCAACCCAAATGTCAGTTGACATATGAATGGATAAAGAAGATGTGATACATATATGCAATGGAATATTGTGCTGTGCTGTGCTTAGTTGCTCAATTGTGTCTGACTCTTTGTGACCTCATGGACTGTAGCCTGCCAGTCTCCTCTGTCCATGAGGATTTTCCAGGCAAGAATACAGCAGTGGATTTCCATGCCCTCCT
>NW_011376192.1:0-626 GCF_000754665.1 Bison bison bison
CAAGGTCTGCTGCTGCTGCTGCTCAGACACTCAGTCGTGTCCCACTCTTTGCTGCCGCATGGGCTGCAGCCCACTAGGCTCCTCTGTCCATGGAATTCTTCTGGCAAGAATACTGGAGTAGGGTGCCATTTCCTCTTCCAGGAGATATTCCCGACCCAGGGATCAAACCTGTGTCTCCTGGATTTGCAGGCGAACTCTTTACTACTGGCACCAACTAGCAACCCAGGAGGAAAGATGAAGTCTGACAAATGAAAATCAAGCAAGCTCTCAGAGAACAACGCAGGAATTGCTGTTATTGTCGTCCTTTGAATGGAGGTCTTTTGAAAGCAGACTGGAAAAGTCCATAAGTTAGAAAGGATGATACACTTGAACCTACACAGGTGGAAATAAGAATCTATCTCTTCATAAATCATGACAAAGTCTAAAGACAACAAGTGAGTGTGTGCAGGACACTGGGGAAAACACGTTTGTGGTCAAGAGAACATGGATTTCAGCATGACTTCTCACAATAACAGGAAAAAAGTTTTCTGTGAGAGTCAATAGCTATCCATTAAATAAATCAAGTTCTGAGGCAATCTATGCAGTGCTACACTATAAATGTGCTTTTGAAATATGTTAAATGTTGA
>NW_011376193.1:0-669 GCF_000754665.1 Bison bison bison
AACAGAAACCAATAGAATTTCTTGCTTGTAGATCTGTTTTATAAGAAATGTTTTAAAAAGTTCTTTTAGCGAAAAGAAAACTGATATAGATCAGAAATTTTAATCTATATAAAGAAAAAAAGTGCTTAAGAAGTAACAAATGAAGGTAAAGTGAAATATTTTATTTTTCTTATTCTTAATAGATTTTAAAAATACTTTGTTCAAAATAATAACAGCAACAGTTAGGTGATTATACCTTATGAATAAATGTAATGAATGACAGCAATGTTATAAGGAATAGGAGGCAAGAACTGGAAATATTCTGTTATGAGGTGCCAGCACTACTCATGAAGCAGTGTAGTGTTATTTGAAAGTGGATTTAACAAGTGGTGCTGGGAAATCTGGTCAACCACTTGTAAAAGAATGAAACTGGACCACTTTCTAACACCATACACAAAAATAAACTCAAAATGGATTAAAGATCTAAACGTAAGACCAGAAACTATAAAACTCCTAGAGGAGAACATAGGCAAAACACTCTCCGACATACATCACAGCAGGATCCTCTATGACCCACCTCCCAGAATATTGGAAATAAAAGCAAAAATAAACAAATGGGACCTAATTAACCTTAAAAGCTTCTGCACATCAAAGGAAACTATTAGCAAGGTGAAAAGACAGCCTTCAGAA
>NW_011376194.1:0-622 GCF_000754665.1 Bison bison bison
CACAAAAATTATAAAAAATATATATATGAAGTTTGCTTTAAAAAAAATCGGGTCTTTTTATTTTTTTTTGCAAAGTGATAGTAGGTTATAAAAGTGAAAATTAAAGGAATAATAGAGGACTTAAAAAATTTTTTTTAATTTAAAAAAAAAAGAAAGAAAGAATGATCATAAAAATAGTAAAAATATATCTAGGACTTTCTCTAGTTTTGTTGTTGAGTATTGTGGGGTCAGTTCATTATCGGCTAGTTCCTCGGTCTGACTTATATTTCTCAAGATCTATAGGCCCCTTCCTATGCAGTCTGTACTAACCACAGGGTTTTAATCTATTGCCTGTAGCTTCCAAGGCCATTCCCTCTGTTATAGCTTCTTCTGTTTGCTGGTCTCTTCAGTGTCTGGTTTCCGCCCTGACACAAAGGGGACAGTGGTGGACACTTTTTTTTTTTTTTAGGCTCACTTGTTCAGTCGCGCTGTGGGGAGGGAGGGACGCTGCAAACAAATAACACTGGCGTGTGCTCGCAGTACCTCAGCCACACTGGGTCTGCCCCCACTCATGGCGCGTGTAGCCTCCCTGCCCACACTGCTCAGGCTCTAGGCTGCTCCGCCAGGAACCATCTGTGTCCGG
>NW_011376195.1:0-725 GCF_000754665.1 Bison bison bison
CATTGCTGTGGTCAAGGAGGAAGCTCCCTTGGGCTTGTGGCCATGGAGTGACATGTGGTCAGCCTGAGTGTCAACCAACAGGGCTGGACATCTCACACCAACTGAGAACCTGGTACCCAGTAGGAGGTCAGGCCCTCAGGACACATGCTGGTGCCTGCTGACCTGCAGATCAGGGCTGTGTGAGAAGTGGACTCTACAAGGTGGCCAGAAGGCACACCTTTCAGGAGATCACTAATTCAGGTGGCCAGACTCTACCCACTTACTCCCTCTCTAAAAAAAGACCATTCCCATATAAAAGAAATGCAAAATGACAAAGTGATGAGGCCTTACAAAGATCTTAAAAGAGCAAAGATGCTAAACAAAAAAAGGGAAAATGAAAACAATACCCATTTGAATGCAGAGTCCCAAAGAATAGCAAGGAGAGATAAAACCTTTCTCAGTTATCAATACCAGTTAATAGAGGAGATAAATAGAATGGGAAAGCCTACAATTCTCTTCGATAAAATCAGAGATACCAAGGGCAAATTTCATGCAAAGAGGGGCACAATAAAGGACAGAAATGGTAAGGACATAACAGAAGCAGAAGCTATTAAGAAGAGGAGGGAAGAATACACAGATGAACTATGCACAAAAGATCTTCATGACCCAGTTAAGCACAATGGTGTGATCACTCATCTAGAGCCAGACGTCCTGGAATTCGAAGTCAAGTTGGACTTTAGAAGCAT
>NW_011376196.1:0-766 GCF_000754665.1 Bison bison bison
TTTTTTTTTTTTTTTTTTAGTCACACTTTTTTTTGTTGTTTAAACCTCTGCCTCTGCATTGGGTTTTTGTCAGTTCTGTTGGAGTTTTCCTTTTCTTTTTTTCTTTCTTTTTTTTTATTTTAATTTTTTTAAGCTTATTATTATTTATTCTACATATATTCCTTTGTTTGCTTTTCCTACTGTTCTTTCGCCCTTGCAGTTAATCTTTAATGTATATAAATCTTCTTTATCTACCTCTATTTAACTTTACATATCTATTCTTTCTTTCCTTTCCTCTCAAAGCATTTGTTACTTTTGTTTTCATTGCTTTATTCTCCACTTGCCATCTTGCTTTAGTTTTGTTTTCCAGTTTGTGCTTTAGTAAGCTTTGTTCTTAAATTGTAGATATGATTTTTGGTTTCTTTTGTTTGTTGGGTCAATCTATTGTACTTTATTTTCATTGGACTGTTTTGATTTTGCTTATGGGTTTATATGTATATGTGTATATTCCCTTATTTTAATTATTATTTGCCTGATTTTGTAACTGCCATTTGCCTGGGGTTCATCTTTGGTTTCGTGTTTTTGAGTATTTGTTTTAATCTCATTTAATGCCATAACAAATCACTTGTGGAATCTTCATTCCTGACAGAGGTCAAGCCCTGAACCTTTGGACTGGGAGTACTGACTGCAAGACCCTAGATAACTGGAGAACTAACCCTGCTGCTGCTGCCCTAGGGAGTATCAAATAGTGAGAACTCACACAAAAGAAACCACCTGAACACAAGAC
>NW_011376197.1:0-633 GCF_000754665.1 Bison bison bison
TCCAGTAGTCATATATGGATGTGAGAGTTGGACCATAAAGAAGGCTGAGTGCCAAAGAATCGATGCTTTTGAACTGTGGTGTTGGAGCAGATGCTTGAGAGTCCCTTGGACTGCAAGGAGATCCAACCAGTCAATTGTAAAGGAAATCAAACCCTGAATATTCATTGGAAGGACTGATCTGAAGTTGAAGCACCAATAATTTGGCCACCTGATGTGAAGAGCCAACTCACAGGAAAAGACCCTGATGCTGGGAACGATTGAGGGCAGGAGGAGTAGGAGGTGCCAGAGGTTGGATGGCATCACCAACTCAACAGACATGCATTTGAGCAAACTCTGGGAGATAGTGAGACAGGGAAGCCTGGCATGCTGCAGTCCATGGAGTTGCAAAGAGTTGGACATGACTTAGTGACTGAACAACAACAAAACATTTTTTATTAACATTTTAAGAATCATATACCATAACGCATGTACAATTCCTGCTACAGTGAGCACTCAAAAAATGATAAATATCATTCTTGTTGTTAGCAACAGCAGCAGCTGTGACTCAAGGAAGCAAATGCATTTACAGGAAGAGAAATTTAATCCAACAAGGTTTAAATTTTCTTTACCCCACCTGCCCCCCCCCCCCACAAC
>NW_011376198.1:0-1013 GCF_000754665.1 Bison bison bison
TTAATGATATTTCCCAGAATACAGTATATCAATTTCCCCTATTTATTGGCAAGATTATTTCCACTTAAATAGACCCTAGGATTTGCCTTCAATACCCTTTGAACTTCTGTCAAAACCACAGTGGTGGGCTTGCAGAATGTCTTATTCACCTTGATGACTTTCCACATAGCATTGCTCCTGTGTAAGGAGCTTGTTTTATAGGAAGTCAAGTATGGCAGTGAGTGAAGGTGCTTGTTATAAGCCAAAATGTTATAGAATGGGTAATGGAAAAGGTAGTTATAAATACTACCAACAATCACGTGGTCATTTGCAGTAACAAAAACTGTAATACTCAGAAATGGAGTATTTCCTGCCATATCAGTAAACAAGGATGTCACAGTCATCAGCACCTGCAGCCCAATGTGAACTCCTGAGCCTAAGGGCACTCAGGAAGGATAAGAATATCTGTGATCTAACAACCATCAGAACTGCAGTCACTCCCTACCATGAGACTAAAGGAGCTCAGGATGTAAGAAACAGATACTGGCCCCAAGATAGCTGAGGTGAATAGTAAAAGAGTGACTTCAGTGAGCCTGGACTCTTGCATCTCCCCACGCATAGAAGTGTGCTAGACTCCTTAACTTGTGCTTAGTCGCTCAGTCGTGTCTGACTCTTTGCAACCCCATGGGCTGTAGACTGCCAGGCTCCTCTGTCCATGGGGATTCTCCAGGCAAGAATACTGGAGTGGATTGCCGTGCCCTCCTCCAGAGGATCTTCCCAACCCAGGGATCAAACCCAGGTCTCCTGCATTGTAAGCAGATTCTTGACTGTCTGAGCCACCAGGCAAGTCCATCCTTAACTTGAGATATCCATTTTTCTTTAATTAACAATAATCTTTGATGTTCCAACTACCTGCACTTTGTTGCAAAACTTCTATACAACCTGGCTCCTCTGCTCACCTCCTTGGAGCAGTTCTTTCAGGTTTACTTGAGATGCTATCTCCCAGGCTTGAAGTCCTAAAAATTCCCACCAGA
>NW_011376199.1:0-886 GCF_000754665.1 Bison bison bison
AGTCAAAGAAAAACCGTGCAAGTAACATGTCAATCAGGGAAACATGGTGATTTCTGGCAATCATAATCTTTAATATTATGATTTAACTCTCTAGGGAGTTATGAGTTATCCACTTCCACTGGACAGAGAATAGTTCCCCAGCACCTGGTTCAGGATTGATGCTTAGCATCTACAGCATCAGGCTCATTGGAATCACTCTTTCTAAAATTAGGATCAGTCTACAAAGGCACATGCCTAAGAAACCCTGAATAAAAATCTCTTCCATGTGCACCCTGTGAACTCCCTAGGATAGAACAACTTTTTGTCTGCCTTAGTATCAAATACTTAATTATGACACAAAAAATTCTTTTGCCACTTTTGAGCACTGCGACCTGGAGGTGTAAAGAATTTAACGTCCTGGATTTCTTTTTTGTGAAAAGGGTATAACATTTCTACCCAATATATTTCTTGCTTAAACAATTAATAAATGAAAAAAATATCTTTAGAACAAAACCTTGCAAGTAAGTGCTAAAAATATTAGCTATTATTTTCAATACTTATATTATTCCTCTCTCTGCAAGGGAGATGGATCTTCACTCATCATAGTGATATACAGATTTGATTTGGAAATCTGTATCATCTTGTTAGATATGGCATTGTTAATATTTTAGAGTCAAGGGGACTCAGGTACTTACGTGATTTCTATCACAAAGAATACCACTTTGAGCACTTTTCTGCTGCTGCTGCTGCTAAGTCGCTTCAGTCGTGTCCGACTCTGTGCGACCCCATAGACAGTCTCCCACCAGGCTCCCCTGTCCCTGGGATTCTTCAGGCAAGAACACTATAGTGGGTTGCCATTTCCTTCTCCAATGCATGAAAGTGAAAAGTGAAAGTGAAGTCGCTCAGT
>NW_011376200.1:0-656 GCF_000754665.1 Bison bison bison
CTGGACAGAGAATGCTCTAGGTCATTTCATGGAGAGCAAAAAGATAGGGACATCAATGGAGGGACCAGGGCAGAGGGACCTCCCATTTCACAAATATAATTGACCATTTGTATTTGTCTTCCCACTAGATGGTAAGGTTTGTGAAATCAGAAATCTTGCCTGTGTTATTTTTAATGCACAGGATCAGCACAAAGCCACGTGCACAAAACATCCACAGTAATATCAGTTGATTGAAACTGGGGATATTTATTCAACATCATAAGGTTACTGAGATGTTGATAAGGATTGCATTGAATCTATAGGTCAATTTGCTGCAATGCTACCATTTTAACAGTATTGTCTTCTGATCCATGAATGTGGCATGTTGATCCATTTCTTTGGGTCTTCTTTGACTTCTTTTGACAATCTTCTTTAGTTTTTGGTGTAAAAGTTTTGCAGTTTCTAACAAAGTGTCATTTTTACATATTCCTTCTCAGGAGACTTAAAGTAACGGCTAAATCAGATGATCTTGTATCCTGTTCGACAAGGAAAATTCTGAACTGTCATCTTTGGGCAAAACTTTTAAAATATGTTTTCATGTTTGTTACAGGAACTCTTCACAGAACCATTGTGTAAGGAAGTATGATGGGAATTGTTGATATTTAGATTGCTGGGAG
>NW_011376201.1:0-827 GCF_000754665.1 Bison bison bison
AAAATAAATAAGAATCTCAAAATGAGAAAGAACTACCCATCAGACCAGACAGATATGCAATGGAGCTGACAAAGTGTTCCCACCTCACCAAGAGCAGCTACATGAAAAGCAGACTAATACAATATTGTAAAGTAAAAAAAATTTTTTTTAAAAAGCAGACTAAGCACAGAAGCAGGTTGGTATACCTGGCTAGCCAAAAGGTGGAAACAACCCACATGTCTATCCATTCAGGAGTGGCAAACAAAACATGGAATATCTATACAATGGGACATTATCCATAAAAACGAATGAGGTGTCTGGAGAAGGGAATGGCTACCCACTCCAATATTCTTGCCTGGAGAATTCCATGGACAGAGGAGCCTGGAAGGCTACAGTCCATGGGATCACAAAGAGTTGGACACGGCTAACATTTTCACTGATATAATATGGATGCACCTCAAAAATATTATACTAAGTGAAAGGCCCCAAACACAAAAGGCCACATGTACAATTCCACTTACATGAAATGTCCAGAATAGGTAAATCTACAGGAACTGAAAGCAGATTGGTAGTTGCCAGGGACAAGGAGGAGGGGGGGATGGGGAGGAGCTGCTTAATGGGTATACAGGGTTTCATTTTGGGGTGATGAAAATATTTTGGAACTAGATATGGTTGGTGGTTTTATAACACTGTCAATGTACCAAACTGCACTGAATGTTCCCTTTAAAATGGTTAATTTCAAGATAAATATCATATACTAATGCACTATATGGAATCTAGAAAGATGGTACTGATGAATTTGCAAGGCAGACATGGAGAAACATAGAAAACAGACTTATGGACACAGC
>NW_011376202.1:0-573 GCF_000754665.1 Bison bison bison
AATCACATGACTATATACCCAAAACCAATACAACATTGTAAATAAACTATAGTTTAATAAGATAAGCAAGCAAACACTTCATTGTCAATATTAATCATTAACTAGGGAATTATGATTTAACTCCTTCACTTTTGCACTGTGATCTCCTCCCTCCTCAGCTTCTCAAGAGCATCAGCCATATTTCTCTCTTCAGTTGGGTCATTAATAGCACATATAATACCAAGAAAGAGCAGTTAGATTCCCTGTAATTTAGTGAGTGACCTTACTAGTTCTTGCATTCAGGTTATTACCTATCTTTCATTATTTTTGGCTAAGACATTTTACAACTCAAAATAGAGAAGTTGACTCACACAAAATAATATCAATGTCAACAATGTCTGGCCATAGAAATTCAAATTGTGTCAGGTGAAATGCAAGTAATGACAGCCCTTTGGATACTTGACTAGTTTTGCATCAACTTATAAATTCATTTTAGCACCCCTTACTGACGATAAATATGTGGTGAACTGTTGCCTGAACTGATGGTAACATCTTACTGGTTTCTACATTAAATATTAATAATAAATTCAATAG
>NW_011376203.1:0-787 GCF_000754665.1 Bison bison bison
TTAACAAATATTTGCTGAATGAAGGAGGGAAGAAAGCAATTATAGTGTGGGAAGTGAAAGTGTTAGTCACTCAGTCGTGTCTGACTCTTTGCGACCCCATGGACTATGTGTAGCCTGCCAGGCCCCTCTGTCCATGGAATTCTCCAGGCAAGAATACTGGAGTTGCCATTCCCTTCTCCAGGAGATTTTCCTGACCCAGGGATCGAACCCAGGTCTCCTTCATTGCAGGCAGATTCTTTACCATTCTTTGCAGTGGTAAAGAATATTTAATATTTTTCATTAAAAAATCTCAACTATGACAACATATTGATAATTATCAATTCTGGGTAGTGGTAGGTAAAATTTATTTTAATATTTTATGCATTTTTTGGTATCTTACAGCATTTCTGAAATAAAAGTAAACAATTTTAGTAATTCTTACTTTACTAGCAAAGAAGAACTGAAGTCTCTTGATGAAAGTGAAAGAGCAGAGTGAAAAAGTTCGCTTAAAACTCAATATTCAGAAAACTATCAATAATTACTGGTTTCCAGAGTGTCTATGGAAATATCTTTAATTTCCTAATATTTATTATGGGAATGAAACCAGCCACTATCTTTAAGTTTTGGGTTTCTATTTCCTACCACTTTGCACATTTAATTTCCTATTCCTTCCCCTCCTCCTTCTCTTCTTCCTCTACTCATCTCTCAACCTCATCCACTCCCCCCCCCCTTTCTGCTCCTCCTCTTCCTTCCTCCTCCTCCTCTTCCTTCCTCCTCCTCCTCTTCCTTCCTCTCCTCCTCCTCTTTC
>NW_011376204.1:0-688 GCF_000754665.1 Bison bison bison
CTGAGTAAATATGACTAATGAAGAAACATCATTCTTTATAATCTAAACATACATGCATCATAGAGCTAAAAAATGGCTGAGACACCTCACCATGACTCCACTTTTCATGAAATGAGAGGTCGAGAGCAGTCACAGACAAGAAACCAGGGAAAGGGTCTGGATGTAGAGTGCAGTCTGTGATGTTAGGCTGTGTTCTACTTGGTTCAGGTTAGGTGACCTGGGACAAGTGGCTTTTTATCCCCAAGTCTCACTTCTCTGCTCTGCTCTATGAGTACAATAAACCCTACCCTGAAATCTACCTTGATGTGACAGTTCAAGGGTCAAAGGTGATCTGCCTCCCTGAGGGAAGAATTAGAGAAATGAAAGGTAAGTCTTATGAAAAGATCCAAGATGGAACCTGGAGAGATATAATATGGAGAATACCCTCCCCCAAAAAAGAGAATTAAAGGTGATACAATGAGTATACCTAATACATGGTTAATGTGAGCCCCATAGAGAAGGAAAGTGAACAGGGGAGAAGTGGTATTTGAAGAGAACTTGGCTGAGAAGTTTCCAAATGTACCAAGATATCAACTTAGGATAACAATATTAATAGGAGGACTTCCTTTGTGGTTCAGTGATTAAGAATCCCCCTGCCAATGCAGGGGACACCAGGGTCCCTGGTCTGCGAAGATTCCACATGCCTCAG
>NW_011376205.1:0-945 GCF_000754665.1 Bison bison bison
TTTTTTTTTTCAATTGAGCTTTTAATGAGCTACGCCTGTCAATGAACAGACTGTTAGATATTCCTTACCTTGAGACCCTTAACTTTCACAAGAAGAAGAGCTGTCTGCTCGTGGCATAGAACAACTCTGTCTGTTTTCTTTTATCACTGTCCACATTGTTAGGACCTCTTCTACTGCTTTCCCATGACACTTTCCTCATTTTTGTATTTATTGTAGTTTTTAAAAGGTAGTTGCATAATTGTGGCAGAATTAGTGCAACTAGGTTCTAATTAAAGTCAAAGTTTTAATTATAGAAATAAATGAAATGTTACACTTGCCTTTTTAAAAATAATTTTATAAAAATCACGTGGGATACTTACATCGACGATCAAGAAATCTAGCCAGCACCAGGCATTAGTGAAATATGTCTGAAATCCATAAGCTACCCATTTGAGAAGCATTTCCAGGATGAATATGTAAGTGAAGACCTTATCGGCATATTCTAGCATGGTTTTAATAGTCTTTCGCTGTTCAATGTAAATGTCTTCAAAAGCCTGTGAATCAAGAATGCTTTTATTTTACTTGAATGGCTTGCCTGCACCAAACACTTGATAAAATTGCAAGTAGTATACTTGGCACAAAGCACTAATTTGAGAAATATTGGCTAATGTTAGATTGACATGGAACCAGACAAAATCTAAAGACTGAATCTAATGGAAAATATTGGCAAGGAAATGTCAATATCTTTACTGATTAAGTGTATGCTTTCTTCCCTGCCTCTCACCCCATAATCTCTATCTCAATTACTACTAAGACATGCTTTTAGAGAAGCAATGTAAACTCAGAAAATAACCAGAATTTCTGTTAATGAGGGATAGACTTGGCCTATTCTAACCTTACTTTCATTGATGCTCTGAATAATCTGGCTCATATTGAAAGAATAAATTAATTAGACATAAAAAAAAT
>NW_011376206.1:0-901 GCF_000754665.1 Bison bison bison
ACATGATATCTTGCTTTAGATCAGGATTGAGTCCTACTTAGAAAGGTAGAAGTGAAGTGTTAGTTGCTCAGTCATGTCTGACTCTTTGCGACCCCATGGACTGGGGCTCACCAGGCTTCTCTGTCCATAGAATTTTCCAGGCCAGAATACTGGAATGGGTAGCCATTCCCTTCTCCAGGAGATCTTCCTGACCCAGGGATCTACCCCACGTCTCCTGCATTGCAGGCAGAGTCTTTACCATGTGAGCCACCAGGGAAACTGGAAAAGTAGAGGAAATGATGATCATGTTGGCAATTTACCTTCAGTACAGTGTAATGTAAGATGATGGTGAGGCAAAGAAAAACAGCCATATTTCTTGCATCTGTTTAATTTTGCTTTCAATAAGTCATTCAGTTGAGGCTTGGTTCTTTTCTTTCTTTCTTTGGTAATGAGCACACGATAGCATGATCCACTAAGCAGTGTGCAAATATTAGTTGTGTACTTCTCTGTTTCTGGGAGAAACTTGCCTACTGAGGTTTAGAAGAAGCTGGTTTTTTCCTCATTTACACAGCAAGCAATATGATTTGGGAGGTGGAATCCAGAGATCTGAGGTCAGAGGAGTCAAATTCTCATCAAGCTTTTCTACAGTCTGAAATGGCTGACTTTGAACAAATTGCAATGGAGTTAGGTTTTTAAAGAAAAATTTCAATCTGCACATTTGCGGACAACCCCTTCTTATGTCATAGGGAGGTTCTAGGGTTCTACGGGGAGCCTGTGTGAGATAGCACTTTAGTAAACATCGAAAGTGTGATCCTGGTCATTCAAAAATTTTTTTTAAATTTATTTAATTAATTTTTCAATTGAAGTATACTTGATGAAAGTGAAAGAGGAGTAATGAAAAAAGTTTGGCTTAAAAACTCAA
>NW_011376207.1:0-774 GCF_000754665.1 Bison bison bison
AGAAGCAGCTTGTAAGGATACTTCACATCAAAGCTTGACTTTGATGTGAAACCAGCAACATGTTAGGCTTCTTATCTGATTCTTGGTAGTATGATAAAATTCATTCATCCCAAGGAAGCAATCTCTCTCAAGTCATGTCATCTCAGAAGAGCAATGAACCTTTTTCCAAGTTTCTAACTGTTACTTCATTCTGGTCACTAACCCATGATCACAGGATAGCTATAGATAGGCAAATGTAAAAGCAGCCCTCATGATCATCTAGTTCAATTCACTTATCTTACAATGACATCCCAAAAGCCCAGAGTTAAATGTCAGTGATAACCTGTCTCAGCTAAAATGTGCACCTGGGATGGGGACCCAGGCCTCATGAAGCTCAGTTCCTCATGAAGCTCAAGCGCTTTAACTTCCTCCTCATGAGCAAAAACAAATTCTTCTCAATTTCCTATGTCAGTTTAACTATCTCCTTTAAATATTTTGGGCTTCTATGGACACTCATGGGAGAAGGCAATGGCATCCCACTCCAGTACTCTTGCCTGGAAAATCCCATGGAAGGAGGAGCCTGGAAGGCTGCAGGCCATGGGGTCGCTAAGAGTCGGACACGACTGAGTGACTTCACTTTCACTTTCCACTTTCATGCACTGGAGAAGGAAATGGCAACCCACTCCAGTGTTCTTGCCTGGAGAATCCCAGGGACGGGGGAGCCTGGTGGGCTGCCGTCTCTGGGGTCGCACAGAGTCAGACACGACTGAAGTGACTTAGCAGTAGCATGGACAC
>NW_011376208.1:0-938 GCF_000754665.1 Bison bison bison
AAAAAAAAGAAAGTGCTGCACTCAATATGCCAGCAAATTTGGAAAACTCAGCAGTGGCCACAGGACTGGAAAAGGTCAGTTTTCATTCCAATCCCAAAGAAAGGCAATGCCAAAGAATGTTCAACCTACCACACAACTGCACTCATTTCACATGCTAGTAAAGTAATGCTCAAAATTCTCCAAGCCAGGCTTCAATAGTACATGAACTGAGAACTTGTAGATGTTAAAGTTGGATTTAGGAAAGGCACAGGAACCAGAAATTAAATTGCCAACATCCACTGGATCATAGAAAAAGCAAGAGGGTTCCAGAAAAACATCTACTTCTGCTTTACTGACTACACCAAAGCCTTTGACTGTGCAGATCACAACAAACTGTGGAACATTCTGAAAGAGATGGGAATACCAGACCACCTCACCTACCTCCTGAGAAATATGTAAGCAGGTCAAGAAGCAACAGTTAGAAATGGACATGGAAAAACAGACTGGTTCCAAATCAGGAAAGGAGTACGTCAAGGCTGCATACTGTCACCCTGCTTATTTAATTTATATGCAGAGTACATCTTGAGACATGCCGGGCTGGATGAAGCACAAGCTGGAATCAAGATTACTGGGAGAAAGGTCAATAACCTCAGATACACAGATGACACCACCCTTATGGCAGAAAGTGAAGAGGAACTAAAGAGCCTCTTGTTGAAAGTGAAAGAAGAGAGTGGAAAAGCTGGCTTAAAACTCAACATTCAGAAAACAAAGATCATGGCATCTGGTCCCATCACTTCAAGGCAAACAGATGGGGAAACAATGGAAACAATAACAGACTTTATTTCTTGGCTCCAAAATCACTGCAGATGGTGACTGCAGCCATGAAATTAGACACTTGTCCTTGGAAGAAAGCTATGACAAACCTAGAGAACATATTAAAAAGCAGAGACGTTACTTTG
>NW_011376209.1:0-837 GCF_000754665.1 Bison bison bison
GAAAGCACACAGTGTTAGGTCAAACCACTACTGGCAATGCCAAGCTTGACCACTTGGATAAGGTGACGACCACCAGACTTTTCCATTGTAAGAACATATTTTTGCCTTTATGAAAAGTAATCTATGGAGTGATAACTTCATACTTTTTCCCAATAACATTTTACCCAGTCATATTTGCATCAACTGATCATCCTTATTCAAACCATTTATTACTTTGGAGATTATAAAACAGCAGTTTTCTAACTATATTATTCTTTCTACATTTAGTAGCTGACATTCTTCTGTAAAAAATAAGAACAGAGCTTTCTTCATCCTTACCTTTCTTTACAATATGCACCATGCATTTATGCATTTTTCTTAATTAAATGCATTATAAACCTTTAGCATCATTTTTTTGATATTCAAACAGTTCCACATTTAGCCATTGGGTGTCCTTTCAAGTTGGCTTCTGTGTCCTTATGACATGTTCCCATCATTCTTTGGTCACTGTCTTACTTTCTCATACAGCAGGATACCCAGGCTTGTACTTGTACTTTACTTGAAACCAGCCATTTCTTTAAGGAAATCTGATTCATCTTTAGTGAGAAATGATGCATAGAAACAAAGATCAAGTGCTAGATGTGCTCACTGCTATTGGAGAGTTATTGCTCCTATATCCTTTTGGTCAACATACAGAAAAATGTACAGGGGAACTACACACACACACATTATAATCATGAGCTCAGAACTATGATGGCATAGCTTTGTAGTAGACCAATAACCTAACAGAAAAACTAGAGGGTAGGATGATTTGAGGAATAGCATTGAAACATGTATATACGTGTACACCTGTGGCAG
>NW_011376210.1:0-694 GCF_000754665.1 Bison bison bison
GAAGGTAAAATTGATAGCCTCAGGACTTCTTTGGTGGTCCCATGGTTAAGAGTCTGCCTTCCAATGCAGGAGATGCAGGTTTGATCTTTAGTTGGGGAACAAAGATCCCACATGCCATGGGGCAAATTAGCCTGCACGCCACAACTAGAGAGATGCCAGCAAACTGCAAAAAGATCCTGTGTGCCATGACTAAGACCTGATATAGTAAAAAATAAATGCATAAGTAAATATTTTTCAAAAATTGATAGCCTTGTGATTAACTGGATATGAGGGCTGAAGTTCAAGGAAGAGTCATGGGTTATTCTTAAGTTTCTTCCTAATATAAGTAGTTAGATGGTGATACCATTCACTCTTCAATAAGAGGACCAGGTTCAGTTCAGTCGCTCAGTTGTGTTTGACTCTTTGCAACCCCATGGACTGCAGCACACCAGCCTTCCCTAACCATCACCAAATTCCAGAGCTTGCTCAAACTCATGTCCATTGAGTCAGTGAGGCCATCCAACCATCTCATCCTCTGTCATTCGCTTCTCCTCCTGCCTTCGATCTTTCCCAGCATCAGGGTCTTTTCCAGTGACTCACATCAGGTGGCCAAAGTATTGGAGTTTCAGCTTCAGCATCAGTCCTTCTAATGAATATTCAGGACTGATTTCCTTTAAGATAGACTGGTTGGATCTCCTTGCAGTCGAAGGGACTC
>NW_011376211.1:0-588 GCF_000754665.1 Bison bison bison
AGTAAAATCTAATAAAACAATCAGAATAATATTTAGGAGGAAAAGTCTTAAAAGCTTGTGAAAAGAATAAAACAGCTTGCAAAAATGGAAGACGTTTAAAACCTAGGTCATTCATTCACTGCACTGCTCATTAGCAAGTAGTTTGTGGAAAACACATGAATTTATCAATGTACTATTAAGCAGTAGTGTTAATGGTGAATTTCATTTACTTTCACGGACTTAACAGTCTTTATAAACTTTTACTGGAAATATAATATGGGTATTCTAATTTGCCCTACCATATAGCAGTTCAGTGTTTAAGCAAAATAGTAATGTTTTTACTGTTTTACTAGTAAAGTGATTTTTGTTAATGCTCAGGGTAAAAAATAGAAATTGTTTGAACAAACAAATATTCTCAAACACTAAACAAAACCACAGACTGGTTCAGAAATTTAGTTAATGCTGCAAACCTGATGTTTCTTAATGAATTTAACCTACAATTACAAAACAGTGCTAAAAATAGTGCAGTAAAGTCATTAAGATACCAACTATGTGAACTATGGAAGTTCACCTTCCACACCTGTAGGTTTTAGCATTCAACTGTTTCAA
>NW_011376212.1:0-948 GCF_000754665.1 Bison bison bison
ATGTAAAATCTATGCAGATTTACCATTCACAACATGAATAGCTCAAAAATAAAATTTTAAATTATTAGTCCTAATATAGAAGCTCATCCACAAAGCAAACAAATCGGAATTAACATCTCATGGAAATATACCTGTTTTTTCCCTGTGATTTTTATCATCACAGCATGGATCCCAGTGTGAGAAATTTCAGTATAGTTTATTCATTAATTCTTAGTTTTCTGGTAAGCATTGGGGAAACATTAGTTGGCAAGACAGATGTGATGTCTGCTTTTATGGAGCTCATGTTCCAGGAGGCTGTAGTGGTATCCAGTACAGGATAGTAGGCAGAAAGGACATTTTATATCATCCTTAATAAAATGATGAATTGAAATTAGCTGAATTCAAACCCTGTCATCTGCATCACAGCATGACTTTTGAGGTGTTCCTTAGCCTCTCTGTGCATCAGTTTCTTCAAATGTAAAATGGCAGTAATAGAACCTACTTCATGGACTTAAGAATCAAAATCATCTATATATCTCTATCTGTTTAAAATCATTATAAAATTAAATTATATAGAAACACACCTGCCTGTGTGTTTTATAGAAATAAAATTTTAAGCACAGGTACATATTATGGCATCTTGATACAGCAAGGATCACTCACTGATGACCATTATTAATAAAAAAGGCAGAGTTTGTTCCAGTACCTACATCAGATTTTCATTCATGTCATTTTTTTTTTTTTATAACAACACAAAGTTTCTCCTTATTTTTCAAGAAAGGAACCAAAGCTCAGTGAAAATCAGGGCCATGTTGGCGCTGATAGAAATGCCGCCTACAGGGATTGGTAGCCCTGTGGTCAGTGTTCCCATTCTCAGCATCCCCTCCAGACAAGCCCCTTGTCCTGACAGAGAAGAGCAGGTGACTTATGCTCAACATAAAAGTGCCCTTCTCAGCGCCAGGCAGGGCC
>NW_011376213.1:0-806 GCF_000754665.1 Bison bison bison
AAACTTGCTTTCCTTTTTCTCTTTGTCTCCTGTCCTCCATCTCATCTCTTACTTCAATGGTCTGAATTTCTACTGAAACCAAAGTAGTCTGAGGTCGTACTGAGACAGGAAATGTTTGGACCTCTACGTGTGTAGTTTGAATCTCAGTTTGGGTTTCCACTGAGACAAAGGTAACCCTTCTTGGGCGGTTGGGGGGGGGTTGTTCTCTGGCTTTCAGCTTGCTCAGTTTGGAGCCCCGGATACGGGAGCAAAGTAGGAGGACAGGATGGAGCTGAAGTTTTCACACCCAAATCTATACCCTTAGGACATAAGTCTGGCATATTTCGCAGAAAGAGAAAGGGCAACACATATGCTACTTCTACCCATTTCCCTTGTTCTTTACAGAACCGGTCTAATTGTAAAACTGTATTATACCTAAGAGACCCTCCAACTGGCCACTGTTCGCTGTCCTCCAGTGAGTACTGCAGTCATGCAGTATCACATAGGAAGACCAGGTGTGTCTTTTTAAAGCCCTGGGGATCCAATCTATCCCAGTTTTTCAGGATACAGTTCAAAAGAGTGAGGCTGGAATTGTTAGCTCCCATCTGTAAGAGAGAAAAAAGCGACTAGTGCCATCTTTCTACCGGAGGCGTCCCTCCCTGCTCTAGATGGGAGTGTAGACAGACTTTACACCAAAAGCTTTTCTTTCCTGGTTGGACTTAGTCTGTCCCTTATTGATGCAGGAGTCATACTCGTCCCTCTCAGTTCTGCCACCGAGATGGGGTGGGGATGCACCAGGGGTAGACCTGATGGCATCCCTGACTGAC
>NW_011376214.1:0-772 GCF_000754665.1 Bison bison bison
ACTAAGAAAAATGTTAGCAGCCATGACTACTCAGGAACAACTTAAAGATAGGGATGAAAAACAAGATCAGCCTTCCCCAAAAGAAAAAGAGAATTTAGGCGAGATAACAGTTAAATATCACCCTGACGGAGATCGGCATCTCTTAAACAAAGATGCCCCAAAAGGCTTAAGAGAAACTTCCCCTGTCAGGCCATCAGCTCCAAAGAACTTAAGGGAAATGTCTCCCATCAGGCTATATGCCCCTAGGGATTCCCAAGAGACCGTCCCACTTAATCCATATGTAAGCTTTGGATACCAAACAGTTCAAAGAGCTCCTGAGTACAGAGCAGAGAATGTGGAACCTATGCCATTGCCACCACCTCCCATACCTCCTCCCATACCACCTCCCATACCACGCCATACAGGTCCTATTAAACCCGCATTATTGCCGCCACCTCCCTATCGAAGTGGGAAAATTCCAAAATCGATCCCACGGAGACGGGCCTCTTCTGCCCCTGGCGAGAAATTCGATCCCCAGCTTCAGGCTTGTTTCCCTTTAATTTTTGACAATGATGAAAGTGAACAAAAGGCTATCGACTGGGAGCCTGTTTCTTTTCAATTGGTAAAAGAACTTAAAAATGCATGTATCTCATATGGGCCTAAAGCCCCGTATACGATGCAGCTAGTAGAAAATTTAGCAGGTCAATGCTTAACACCTCGAGAATGGAAATCAATTGCTAGGGCCTGCCTGTCCGGAGGACATTTTATACTTTGGAAATCTGAATATGATGAT
>NW_011376215.1:0-1068 GCF_000754665.1 Bison bison bison
ACACAACTGAGCAACTGAACTGAGGTCTAGTATGAGAGAGATCAGACAGGCCTATTTCCCCTTATTTATGATTAGAATTTATTTCTTCAGGATTCCATCCTCTTCATTCTGAGTTTTATATTGATACCATGGCACAGATGAGAGAAACAGGGAAACCACATGGGTCTCCATCCAGATAATACAGTTTGCTTCACAAGGGCTCCTGGCCACAGAATTACAGTTCTGGAAGATTCCTCCTCCTTCTAGGCTCCTCCTCCTGCAGCTGTGGCTCTTGGATTACCTGAATACAAACCACTCCTGTCTTTCTCCATGACCTGAAGTCCTTCCTGGAAAAACTTAGGATAGTCACTTGCTCTCCCAGCTTCATGTTTCTTATCTACAAATGGAAATGATAGTTCTTACTTTTCTTATTCACAAGATAGTTGTGAAGATCCTCTGAGAAAACTGATCTGGAAGAGCTATGAAATGATAACCCGAGTCTCTGTGATACAGGCATTACCCACCCTAACCCATCCCTTAGAGATGTACCAGGGCCAGTTGCCCTGGGTGACAAGGAGGGGGAGGCCCTGGGTTGGAGAGCATGGGATGCAGGTGCTCAGGCTGAGAGGACCCAGAAAAACCAGTGTTAACTCAGACAAGCATCTCAACCTTCTCCTGCCTCCTTTTTGGTCAAAATTTGTGTCAGGTATGATTACTACCTGCAAATTATTCATGCCACTCTGTTTGTTAAACCAGCCTGTGAAATTCAGTTATCAATCTCTTCTTAGATTTCTTTTAAAAGTGTTCATATTTTCTTCCCTATGTTTCCTCTGCCCTCTCTGCCTTGTGCAGATTGTCATGGATTTGTCTCCACCTGAGATCATAAACTTCAGAGGCCTTGACCAAGACCATGTGAATCTACACATCCCCAGTATTGACCCCACTTCCGTAGCAGGCAGACACTAAGTGTTGATTGCATTCCTATGGCCTGAAGTTGTCCATTGTGATATCATACTTTTCCTTATAAAGATGGATACTTAAAGCAGCAGCATGTAATGTTTGGTTTCTATTCTTTCTGCCATCTTTTTA
>NW_011376216.1:0-934 GCF_000754665.1 Bison bison bison
CCCTAAACTGCAATCAATTCTTCAATCCCTTACTCTGTGTATTCAAATTAATCTGAAAACACAAATGAGCCTCTCAATTTACTAGCAGGAGGTTAAATTTTTAGAAAATTCATTTTTCAAGGAGTCTAGAGTTCATCATATTCATGATTACCTAATTTGCTTTCCTGGACATGCACAGTTATTCTCACTTAAGTAAGGGGAAGGAATAAAAGTACAGTCTGCACTACCGGAGCAAAAATTTAAAATAAAAATTTCTTTCAAACTCAATTTTTCAAACACTCCCAGGATTTAACATAACCATGTGCATAGTTCAATGGATGGACCCAAATCCAGTAAGTAAGTTTTATTTAAACTCATAAAAGCAAGTATCCTTATCCACATAAATTTCAGGAATTAAGAGTATATCTTACAAGTGTGCTGGTGTATTAATCACCCCTTCATTTACCAACATCTCCCCTACACTTCTATCACTCTCAAAATAACATGCCCTATGGCTCCTGAATGAAGAGTCTACATTGTTTGACTTATCCAGGAATAGAACCACTTGACAACTGGGCAATATGGATGTTACTAGTTTACAGAGTCAAGGGGTTGCAAAGAGTCAGACACAACTGAGCGACTGAACTGAACTGAACTGAGGAGCTCTGGGGAGTTACTGCTCAAACATCCTTGTAGTGCTTGGGATTATTATTGAAATAGCCTAAGGGGAGATGATCTGAAATTCATAGGATGGATATTTATCATCTTAGATGTGGTGCTCTCTTAAGGAGGGATAAGAGTAGAGCCTGGACAGAGGTAGAACTCCAGTTTTCTTCTATTCTTTAAACTTGAACAGGACCAAGCTGCTAAACATGTTACTAGGATAATGCAGAAGAAACATTCTTCTAATAGTTGTATTTTACATGATAATAGTATTAAAGACCAGTTAGAATTA
>NW_011376217.1:0-938 GCF_000754665.1 Bison bison bison
TGTCGTGAAGTCGCTCAGTCGTGTCCGACTCTTGTGACCCCATGGACTGTAGCCCGCCAGGCTCCTCCACCCATGGAATTCTCTAGGCAAGAATACTGGAGTGGGTTGCCATTTCCTTCTCCAGGGGATCTTCCCAACTCAGGGATCGAACCTGGGTCTCGTGCATTGCAGGCAGACGCTTTATCCTCTGAGCCATGCAAAGCAGCCAATTACATCATTCTCTGCAAACTTGTCTCCATAGTTTTCAAAGCAGCTATTGGTGGACTTCTTCCCAGTGCCTCTGTAGCCATAGGAGAAAGGCTCTTCACCTAGCTGAGTGCTGAGTCTTACACACTGTTCATTTAATCTTAAAAAATTTTCAATACTTCCTTCAACACTTTCTAAGCCAAATCATACTTGTAGTGTTTCTGAATCTTGCCAGTGTTAAAAAGTTGCATTTTTCAAAGAATTACAAGCACTTAAACCACATTTTAAATATTTGACATATATTTTCTTTATTTAAAAATTGCTACTTTGAGAAGTATAAAAATGACCAGAGTGGTCACAACTTTTGTAAGAGTATCTGCAAAACTGCCCATCTGATTTTAATGTTCCTGAAGCACAACTGATTAAATAATAACCCAGTTTCTTGCCACTCAAAACCGCCTGGGCAATAGCAGAAAGGGCGTCACCTGCCAGCTTGGAGGGAATGCAGACTCTCTGGCTCCCCCAGCACTCCTGAGTCAGAATCTGCATTTTACCAGGTTGACCCTCCTGCAGCTCCTGGTGGACTTTCCCAGGAGACGTGATGCTGCAGAACCTGGGGCTCAGAGTCATCATCTCACGTTGGTGGTTGAGCACTTGTTAATTTATGTGGCATCATGACTGGGTTTTTTCACCTGCATGAGCCTGTTAAATCCTGAGATTTGCCCTCTAAAGCAGGCATTCCTAGAGGCTCA
>NW_011376218.1:0-874 GCF_000754665.1 Bison bison bison
ATAGAGGTTGTTGTTGTTTAGTTGCTAAGTTACATCCAAGTCTTTTGTGACCCCATTGACTGTAGCCCACCAGGCTTCTCTGTCCATGAGTTTTCCCAAGCAAGAATTCTAGGTTAGGCTGTCATTTTCTTCTCCAGGGAATCTTCTTGACTCATTAATTGAACCTGTGTCTTCTACAATGGCCAGCAGGTTCTTAATCACTGAGCCACAAGGGAAACCCATAAGGTAGAAAATATTTTATTTTACAATTCTACTTTAAAAATATTCACACATTTTAATTCAATTTTTCCACTACCAGGAAAATGATGAGAACATTTTTGAATTGTTCATGGAAATATGTTTTCAAATATATATTATTTTATAATATATACAAACATTTTAAAATCTAAATGAATCTGAATGGAAGGCTGCTTTAAAAAATTATGGTCAAATACAGTTGATGAAGTTATGAAGTTACTAAATCAATTTAATTGCATATTTGATTATAACATGGATTATACTTGTGGCATATAAATATGAAAATGCTTGTTGTTAAATAATATTATAAAAATTAATAAACAGAAACCTCAACCAAATGGAATCTGGTGACCAGCATGGGGAGTTCTCACACTGTGATGATAACAGAAACCCAAGAGAAAGAAGAAAGACTCCTCTCCTTTCCAGGCAAACATTCAGCCAATGAAAAGCCATGGACTCTTTGTTACTATAACTTCCCATCTCACTTTTCCCTGATAAAATAATACTCCTTCCCTTATCATGCAGGAACTTGCATGTGGCTTACCATGGTTGCTGACCCCACAATGAAAGTCTCTGCTCATCCCAAATAAACCTACATTTGCTAGAGAAATATCTGGCAGCCTCTTTGTTTTTAGTC
>NW_011376219.1:0-759 GCF_000754665.1 Bison bison bison
ACACTGATAAACTGGGATTATTTGGGCCTAATGACCTTTAAGCAAACTGCAGAATCCAGCTAGTGAGCTCCAACACCTCGGATGGCAGAAAAAGCAAGACAAACCACTTCAAAAGGATAAACAGCAGGTTCTGTCTCCCTGTCTCCCCTCCCACAAGCTGCCGCAGCTCAGCACCAAAAGGACCCTCCTTGGGCCCAGGCCCTCTCCTCCCCAGGAGGACAGTGGGTGCAGCCGCGCCACGTCCCCAGGCTCCAGGCTGCTGCCTCAGAAACTGCCTCGCTGCTCAGCTCACGAGAGCACCAGGCAGCAGACACACGTGGGGCCACAAAGCAGGAAGAGAAGGGACGGGGCTCTGTGCGGCCGGCTCGGCCTTGGGGGTTAGAGGAGCAAGGAGTCCTCAGACTTGTCCCTCAGGGCAGGGGCACGACAGGGTGGGGGCACCGCATCGTGTGTGTCTGGGGATCTGAGCCCTGCGCGGAGCAGGAGCTGACATCCTCCCTGAAGCATCTCCAGGGCCTGGTGACCCGTCCATGGTGAGGACCCCTGGGGACCTGCTGATGGGCGGGCAGAGGAGGAAGCAGACCCCAAGGTGAGGCTCTCGGAGGGAAGGACACGCCCTGCTTGCCCACACCTCAAAGAGGTGTCTCGGGAACACACTGGGACTGTCACAGGGACGACGCCAGGCTTTCAAGAAGAGGCTGTTCCCCTTCCTGCGGGGACGCTGATGTGACAGCCACATGACAGGAAGCCTGAGCCTCT
>NW_011376220.1:0-1327 GCF_000754665.1 Bison bison bison
GGGAATACAGTGTGACTCCTAATGAGTACAGTATCTCTTTTGTGTGTGCTCAGTCACTCAGCCATGTCCAACTCTTTGTGACCCCACAGACTGTAGCTCACCAGACTCCTCTGTCCATGGAATCTTCCAGGCAAAATGTTAGAGTGGGTTGCCACTTCCTACTCCAAGGGATATTCCTGACCCAGGGATCAAAACGGCATCTCTTATGTTTCCTGCATTGGCAGGTGGATTCATTACCACTGTGCCACCTGGGAAGCCCATAGTATCTCTTTTAGGGAGAACCAAATTGTTCTAAGATTACATAGTGGTGAGGTTTGCACAACCCTGTGAACATATTAAACCACTGAGCTGTGGCCTGTAAATAGGTGAACTGGATGCTATTTGATTTATGTTGCAATCAAAGCTGTAGAGAAAGAGAATGAATGGGAATGAATCAAGGTAGGAATGGGTAGAAAATGTGTACAGTAATTACTGGTATTAAGGACACTTCAGAGTTAAGTGAAATACATATTCTCATTCATGTTAAGAAATACATGAGCTGGAGACACTGCTTCTTAAAATTGTAAGCCACAGCTGCTGTTCACTACGCAGTTACTATTTTGTAGGCCTTGTTTCAATTGCTATACATCTATCATCACATTTAATATTCATAATAACCCAATGAAACTAGGCCTATTTTACAAGTCATTAAGCCAATGCACAGAACAGTTCAGTAACATGCCTACAGTCACACATGCTCAAAACATCACTGCCATAATCTGAACCCAGGCATCTGGCATCCAGAATCTGTGCTGTTGATCACTATGTGATTCAGCCTATCATATTCGGTATGAAAGAATAGCCTATCACAATTCTAAGAAGTAAATACAGGATTTCATGAAAGCAGATACCTCATGTCTAATTAAGGTGCTTTAATGACTTAGGCATAGCATATCTGACATTTTTCCAAATAAAATCTAAGAATATTTTCCTTGAGCAAATCCTCTGAGAAGCAGTACAACCCACTCCATAACAGTTGAGATTTTCAAGCCAGGCATATTTGAGTTCAAATTCACATTTTATGACTTACTAAGCTGAGTGGTCCTAGGAAGGGCATTTAATTTATCAGTATGATAATACATATCGTACAGTGTTCTTCAGCGGATTACATGAGATAACACACGGTATCTGACACAGGTGAAAGTCGCTCAGTCGTGTCCAACTCTTTGCAACCCCATGGACTATACAGTCCATGGGAATTCTCCAGGCCAGAAAACTGGAGTGGGTAGCCTTTCCCTCCTCCAGGGGATCTTTGCAACCCAGGGATTGAACCTAGGTCTCCCACATT
>NW_011376221.1:0-761 GCF_000754665.1 Bison bison bison
GTCTGTGAAGCCCAAAGTTCAGTCAACTGATGCAAAAATATCATTGTTGGTGACCTCCAGCAACAATACCTATGAGATATAGGGGGGAAAAAATCCTTATAATCATAGATTCTGAAAGGGGAAAATAAGAAATGGATGCACACATGTATACCTGTGGCGGATTCATTCTGATATTTGGCAAAACTAATACAATTATGTAAAGTTTAAAAATAAAATAAAATTAGAGAAAAAAATAAAAAATAAAAAAATAAAATAAAATTAGAAAAAATAAAAATAAACATTATTTAATTGTAAAAAAAAAAAAGAAAGAAATGGATGCAACAGAAGAGACAAAAACCTAGCCTAGGACTATTCTTTGAATATTTTAAAAGTTCTACCAAATTGGAGCTGAGTTTTACTAGCTTCATTCATTGTATATGTATTCACAAGCTTTAATCCCAATAAAATTAATCAAAGAAATTTAAAAATACAGTGAGGAGCATCCCTGGTGGTCCCGTGGTTAAGACTCCAATTGCCAATACAGGGAACATGGGTCCAGAAAGATCCCCCAGGCCAATGGGCAAATAAGTCCATATGCCACCTCTATTGAGCCTGTGCTCTGGAGCCCACAAGCCACAACTACTAAAGCCCAAGCACCTGGAGCTCTTGACCTGAAACAAGAAAGGCCAGTGAAAAGCCCAACCACCACATTGAAGAGTAGCCCCTACTCATTCTAATCAAGGAAAGCTGACACGAGGCAATGAAGGCCCAGTGCAGTCAAA
>NW_011376222.1:0-665 GCF_000754665.1 Bison bison bison
CAAAGACTGAAAAGCTAGCAAAATCTGGATTACAAAGAAGTGGAAAATATCCTGGAGAAGACTGGGAAACTGATTTTACTCACATGCCACAAGCTAATGGATATTCTTGCTCACAAGTTTGGGTGGATATTTTCCTGGATGGATTGAGCCTTTTCCCTGTTGCAGTGAACACGCTAAGGAGGTTATAAGAATTTTAATCCATGAAATTATCCCCAGATTTGGGCTGCCACGGAGGCTTCACAGTGACAATGGCACCACCTTGGAAGCTGCTCTAACTCAGGGGATGTCTAAAGCTCTAGGAATAGAATCTCACTTACACTGTTCCTGGAGACCCCAATCCTCAGGAAAGGTTGAAAAGCTAACGACATTATCAAAAGACATCTGTGCATATTAACTCAAGAGACACAGGACAATTGGATTAAAGTTCTACCTATAGCTTTAGTGAGGGCTGGGACTGCCCCCCAAAAGGAGGGGCTGTCCCCCTTTGAATGTATTTATGGAAGGCCTTTCTTATGCACAGACATTGTTATCGACCCTGAAGCCTTAGAATTAACTAATTATGTAACTCAGCTCTCAGATTTTCAACAGACATTAATGGAATTCCAGCAGGTGACTCCTGACCTAGCCTCTGCATCAAACAAGCCCTCATTTGAGCCAGGAACAGA
>NW_011376223.1:0-881 GCF_000754665.1 Bison bison bison
AAGCTTTGACTATATGGACCTTTGTCGGCAAAGTGGCATATTTGCTTTTTAATAAGTTGTCTAGGTTTGTCATAGCTTTCTTCCAAGGATTAAGCATCTTTTGAGCTCGTAGCTACAGTCAACATCTGCAGTTTTTGAAAAAGATGATGGAGGAGTAGGTGGACGTGGAGTACATCTCTCTCCACGGATGCATCAGGACTACACCTTCAGACACAGAAGTGCATGCAGAATACCAGCTGGGAGCAGACGGGAGGACCTGACCAGTGGAAAACAGTATATAGCCCCACACAAAACTCAGTAGGATGAAGGAACTAGGGGGAGAAACCAGAGTGTTAGTAGGACTGGACCTGCCCTCGGCAGGTGGGGGAACTGAAGCAGGGGTCCAATCCCCATATTAGGGCAATTGTCTGAGTCAGAAGAGAAACTTTTAAGGCTGGGAGTGAAACAGCTGATCTGTGGCAGCCTAAATGGAATGAGAATCAGTCGGTCCTTGCCACAGCCATATATACCCCAGACAGGGACACAGGTCCCCTAGAAGGCGCAGTGGCTGGGAGCTGGAGTTTAGGGGTTGTGGAGCAATCCCAGGGCGAGGGCTGCTGTTGAATGCGAAGACACAGATTGAGGGGATGTAGGGGAGGAAACTGTAGTGCAAAATGCCTGTGGAGGAAAGTCAGGCAGCCATGGAAGCAAGGCGATGCTTCTGAGTCACGCGTAGAGGGTGGAGCCATCACCATAGCCTCTCTCCCCACAGGATAGCATTGACAGCTGAACTATAGAGAGGCTGGCCCATCAAATGCCTGACACACTGAACTACAGAGCAGGACCCCACCCAGGCTGCCCCTTTAAGTGCCTGATGTGCCAATCTACAGCATAAGACCACA
>NW_011376224.1:0-751 GCF_000754665.1 Bison bison bison
GGAGACCTGGGTTCAATCCCTGGGTCTGGAAGATCCCCTGGAGAAGGAAGTGGCAACCCACTCCAGTACTCTTGCCTGGAAAATCCCATGGATGGAGGACCCTGGTAGGCTACAGTTCATGGGGGTCGCAAAGGATCGGACACAACTGAGCAACTTCATTTTTCACTTAATGGGAATAACCTTTGAACTGCAGTATGCACATTTCTCAAGGAAATAGACAACTCTTATATTTTGTTTTGGTGCAATTGTTTCCAAGGCACATTGCTTTCACATAATCTCCCCAGGCACCTAAGAGATCATTTAAGGGAATCTCTGTGATACTTAGGTGACAGGGGAAGGGGAGGCAAAGAATATAATTCTTCTTTTTCCAATACAATTGAAAAATATCTTATCCTATATGCTCATAGATATTTAAAAATATCTTTTGATGTGTCAAGTTATTATAAAATCACTGGCATGAAACTCAGAAAGAGTTCAAAGAATTGAGGGAAATTTTCAGTTCCTTTCACTGCCATGTATTTCTATGACCAATACTTGTTATTCTTTACTTGTATTGTTGTAACCACGCGTTCTGGGAAACAAACTCACTCAGAAGGACAATGCAGATAGTGAAGTGCAGTTTATTACACCGGCAGGCCCAAGGCAGAGTCTCCTCTTAGCCAAGGACCCCAAGCAGTTTTTGTGAAAACCTTATATACCCTAAGTGTACGTGCTCAAATCCATCTCCCCAAATTCTCTGAAACTAGCCTGA
>NW_011376225.1:0-1105 GCF_000754665.1 Bison bison bison
GGTGATTCTGGAACTGCTAGCTCCCATCTGTAAGAGAGAAAAAAGCGATGCCCAGTTTCATGGCTTTTTTTCTACTGGAGGCATCCCTCTCTGCTCTAGATGGGGGTGGAGAGACAGGTGTTCCACCCAAGCTTCCTTGCTGGCTGGAGTTAACCTGTCCCTTATGAATGCAGGTTTCTCATTACTGTCCCTTCTCGTTCTACCACGGAGGTGGGGTGGAGATGCAGCAGGGATAGACCTGATGGCATCCCAGATTGATGTTCAGTTCCTCACCATTAAAACCTTGGCTTGATTTCCCTTTTTCTCCAGTGCCATCCAGGGTGGAGCAGAGTAGTTTTCTGGAATGCTTCCAAAGGTAAGACCGCCAGGTGAAGCACCAGTCCTGTATGTGTCTGTGCACATTCCTGAGCATATCCTTGACTGCAGTAGAAGTGGTAAGTCATAAAGGGATGAACAGAAAACCCAAGATGTCCCTTCCGAGAGTTGCCACATGCATCTATCTGATAACAAAGGAGGTGATGGAGGGTCAGCCTGTGAGGAAAAAATAATTGTTCACATTCATGGTGTGTCAAGGTCAACCTTTCTATTCCTGTCCAGGAGATTGTACAAAAAGAATATCTAAGGATGAGACAAGAGCCAATGGAGGGCTTTCTCTGACCCACTAAGAGCTAACACTACCAAGGGAAGAAGCCAGCCACATTCCCAATCTGCCCAAATCTGGAGTTCCCCAATCTGTGTCCTCCGGAATCTCATGCTGACCAGCAATGCTTCAATCCATATCCATATAGTCTGGAGGCATAGTCGTGACAATAACTTGCTTCTGGGTCTCTGGGATTAGGATGGTGATTTCTGGTCTGAGAGATGTCCCTGGAGCTAGAGCTATAGCTAGCTCCCTAAGTGTTCTTGCCTGCAATGTCCTGTAAAACTTGGAATGGAGTCGGGCTAGAAAAACACAATAACAGCATGGATTGCAAGTCCATTGAAAATCTACAACCCAGCATACTAGGTTGGTAGCTTTAATTCCCCAAGCATTTATGAAATGGTCAGACAGCCCAGGAAAAGCTGACTGGGGAAAAGAAGTTTGGTCCATAAGCTTCTGGGTTAG
>NW_011376225.1:4765-6351 GCF_000754665.1 Bison bison bison
GGAAACTCTTTTAAAATATGCATTTCCTTTAGCTTGATTAAAGGAATGTTAAAGAAACCGTTTGGTTTCTCTTTCAGTTCGCGTGTTTAGAGCCACTCTGCCCCACTCATTACCACTACTACCGCTAGCTTCCTTTGGATTGCTTCCCTTTCCCCATTCCCTGCCACTGAGCGTGTAGTACTTGGTTCCCATGATCTCTCACTCTGTGAACGCACCCAGGCTACACTGATGATCTTCTCTTATTGGTTGTTCCTCAACATTCTTAGGTTAGTTGACTTCATATCGTATCTTGATGTTACTTTGGCTTTATTTTGACTTTCCTAGCATTTTAACCCTAGAAAGACGCCTCAAATCTTATACAACCCTATATTGGGGGTGGAGTGGAAGGCGGCAGATTGATGCTATGAGGACATCTCGGTACTAGACAGACTTTTTCTGTGGCATACAGCCATGAATTATTTATGCACCAGAATGCACTCTCTAAGCACGCTGATGGCCTTTGCCCTTCAGAAACATTTGACGTTGGAATTGTACGTGGAAAGACTCTTTCCCGCTTAAAAACAGGTCTGGTAACCTCTGGAAAGAAACGCTTTTGAATTATAATGGGAATTATTTGGCATCTGGAAGTGGCATCACGAGAAGTCCACACTAGTAATCAAAAGGGTAAGATAAAAAGTGTTTTTGTCACAAAAGGAGAAGCACACTAGTCACGATTTGAATTTGTTAGTTTCTGATTACTGTTAGCTTACAAATTGTCACCATCCCATTCCCTCCATTGAGTCATTTTGAGGTCAAAGAATGGAAAACTCTATTTAAGAATCCATATAAATAATAAATACATGCTTGGAAAGAGTGTGATAAATTAATACAAGATGAACAAATAAAAAAAAATAGTATACTCTATTGGTGTTTGGCAGATTCATGTTGATGTATGGCCAAACCAATACAATATTGTAAAGTAATTAGCCTCCAATTAAAATAAATAAATGTACATTTAAATTAAAAAAAAAAACAGTCACCAGATTTAAGGCTTTACTTAGTTGAAATCAGAATTTTCCTTACTGGTGGTTTATGTTTCTCTTCCCAATTAGATTTTATCCATTGTCATTCAGTGAACAAATTACTTTTGACTTTATCCATCCATTCATTCCTTTTACTCTTTAAGGAGATTCGAAAGGCTTCCTTATCCCAAACCCACATACTAGTATTAGAGAAATATTTACGTGACAGTTACTTATATGAAATGGTTCAACCAGGAAGCTGCTGTTGCATCCTTCGATGTTTGCCCTTAATTTTGCAGCCCCCTACCCTTTCTCGTGTTCCCTTATATTCCATATACCTAACCAACTACAAACAATAGACTTCATTTTATTTGTGTTTAAAAATAACTGGGGAGAAGAGTAAGTCATGATTCAGTTGAAACGTAAAAATTATTGTTATTTTTTTTTTTTCGGTAAGAATTTCACTTTCTTTATATAAACTCTCTAAGCAATTTGAAATCACTTTTTCTTGAGCTGAATGCCAAGATGCCATTTCATCTAAACAGAGGTATCCTCAGTTGGGAAATTCAGAGACTACTTAGCTAC
>NW_011376226.1:0-1061 GCF_000754665.1 Bison bison bison
AGTTGATGATGCCATCCAACAATCTCATCCTCTGTGCCCCCTTCTCCTCCTGCCTCTGATCTTTCCAAGCGTCAGGGTCTTTTCCAGTCAGTTGGCTCTTTGCATCAGGTGGCCAAAGTAGGAGAGCTTCATCTTCAGCGTCAGTCCTTCCAATGAATATTCAAGGTTGATTTCCTTTAGGATTGACTGGTTTTATCTCCTTGCAGTCCTAGGGACTCTCAACATTTCAAAAGCATCAGTTCTTCAGCACCCAGCCTTCTTTATGGTCTAACTCTCACATCCATACATGACTACTGAAAAAAACATAGCTTTGACTATATGGACGTTTGTTGGCAAAGTGATGTCTATGCTTTTTAATATTCTGTCTAGGTTTGACAGATTTTTTCTTCCAAGGAGCAAGCATCTTTTAATTTCATGGCTGCAGTCACCATCCCCAGGGACTTTGGAGCCCAAGGAAATAAAGTCTGTCACTGTTTCCATATTTTCCCCATCTATTTGCCATGAAGTGATGCAATCAGGTGCCATGATCTTAATTCTTTGAATGTTGAATTTTAAGCCAGCTGTTTCACTCTCCTCTTTCACCTTCATTAAGAAGCTCTTTGGTTCCTTTTCATTTTCTGCCATTAGGATGGTGTCATCTGAATATCTGTGGTTGTTGATACTTGTCTCAGCAGTCTTGATTCCAGCTTGTGATTCATCTATCACACCATTTCACATGATGTACTCTGCATAGAAGTTAAATAAGCAGGGTGATAATATACAGCCTAGGTGTACTCAGTTCCCAATTTTGAGCCATTCCATTGTTCCATGTCCAGTTGTAACAATTGCTTCTTGACCTGCATACAGGTTTCTTAGGAGGCAGGTAAGGTGGTCTGGTATTACCATCTCTTTAAGATGTCTGGGAGTCCCTGAGGAGATAGGGGTCTGGAATTCTCAAGGAGGAGGAAAAAAAAACTTTTTCCCTCTATATTCCTTAGTCTTAGCCACATAAAACGTTTTCTCTCTCTTTCTCTCTCTCTCTCTCTCTCTTTAAACATGGACCTGATGATTAGACAACAAAC
>NW_011376226.1:5206-5652 GCF_000754665.1 Bison bison bison
GGAGGAGAAGGAGATTAGAGAGGGTGTGATTGTTGGATGGCATCACTGACTCAATGGACATGAGTTTGAGTAAACTCCAGGAATTTGTGATGGACAGGGAGGCCTGGCATGCTGCAGACCATGGAGTCGCAAAAAGTTGGACATGACTGAGCCACTAAACTGAACTGAAAAATGTATATTATGGGAGTGGGTCTGGTAGGATCTTTTTATTGCTAAGTTCTAATCCTGTTATCCTAAAATGTAAATTGTGCTTTGGGTCTGGTAAAATTTTTACCACCTTGAGACATTCTTTTGATTTATTGTAATAACTAATTTGAAAAGTACATACTTCTCTTGCTAAAGACTGGCAAATGGGACACTCTCCATCCCCCTTCTGATGTCTATGTCAGAAACTTTCTCTGTCCCTTTTCTTACTTTAATAAAACTCTGCTATACAAAAGCTCTTG
>NW_011376226.1:9821-10750 GCF_000754665.1 Bison bison bison
TAACCTGGCCAGTTTTGCCACAGGGATTTCGTGACAGCTTCCATCTATTTGGGCAAAGTTTGACAAGGGATCTACAAAACTTTAATAGTTCCAAGGCAGCGGTACTACAATACAATATGTAGATGATATTCTACTCTGTGCTGAGACAGAGGAAGCTTTCTCACAAGCCTCAGATTTCTTAAACATTTGGCAGGCTGTGGTTATAAAGCATCAAGGGAAAAGGCTCAGCTTTGTCAACAATCTATTAAATATTTGGGCCTAATCATATGAGAAGGGACTAGGGCCATAGGTCCTGGGAGAATTCAGTCTATACTAAATCATCCCCTACCTATGAATTTCAGACAATTGAGAGGATTTGAGGGAATCATAGGCTACCACTGCTTTTGGATTCTGGGTTATGGGGAACTTGCCCGGCCTTTATATAAACTTATAACTGAACCTCAGCAGGCCCAAACCGACAAATTGCTTTGGTCTCCAGATACTCAAAGGCTTTTACACCTCTTAAGACTACTCTCCTGCAAGCTCCCACTTTGAGCTTGCCCACAGGGTCAGAATTTAATGTGTTTGCCATTGAAAGAAAAGGTATGGCCTTGGGAGATTTGACACAACCCCGAGGGCCTCATCAGCAACCTATTGCTTACCTGAGCAGAGAATTAGATGTAGTGTCACGTGGGTGGTCACATTGTCTAAGAGTGATTGCAGTGACTGCTTTATTAACACCTGAAGCCCTCAAAATAATTAATGGGCAAAATCTTACTGTACTGACTTCTCATGATGTGAGTGGAATCTTAAAATCTAAGTTAAATGGCTGTCTGGGGAGGCCTTACAAATAGCTGTGAAAAGAAGAGAAGTGAAAAGCAAAGGAGAAAAGGAAAGATATAAGCATCTGAACGCAGAGTTCCAAAGAATAGCAATAAGAGATAAGAAAG
>NW_011376226.1:14632-15207 GCF_000754665.1 Bison bison bison
TCCTGCTTGAGGACAGTTTCTCCTTCCTGAAAACCTTCTGACTAATCCTGATATCTTAGAATGTATATTATGGGAGTGAGTCTGGTAGGATATTTCTATTGGTAAGTTCTAATCCTATTATCCTAAAATGTAAATTGTGGGAGTGGTTCTGATAAAAGTTTTACAACCTTGAGACATTCTTTTGATTTATTGTAATAGCTAATTTAAAAAGTATATAATTCCCTTGCTAAAGACTAGTGAGTGGGGCACTCTCCATCCCCCTTCTGATATCTATGTCAGAAGCTTTCTCTGTCCCTTTTCATACTTTAATAAAACTCTGCTATATAAAAGCTCTTGAGTGATCAAGCCTGGTCCCTGGTCCCAAGACCACAGACCTTCTTCAGAGATCACAAATCTGACATCATTCACTGTAAGCTATCAAGATCCCACAAGCCATGTAGTGTGGCCAAAGAACAACAAAAAACAGCAGTGCTAATAAATCCTGACCTTTGATCAATAGATATTCATGGATAGAATTGAGCAGCTTAGATTCTACTGTGGGTACTAGGGGCAAATGCAAGTCTGTTTTCAAGTTG
>NW_011376227.1:0-974 GCF_000754665.1 Bison bison bison
GAGCAAGCTAGCCAGTAATCACTTCCTTATGTGTGCTCCACAGTCTGGACCACTCAGAGATGTTCACGGAGTTATACAGAGAAGAGAAGAGGAAGGAAAGAGACAGAGGTGGCCAGGAGGATAAAGGGGGAAATCAAAAGGAGCGAGACAGATCCAGCCAGTAATCAGTTTCCTAAGTGTTCTCCACCATCTGGGAGACACAAAGAGATTCACAGAGTTGGGTAGAGAAGAGAAGGGGGAGGGAGGACATAGAGGCGACTTGGTGGAGTAAAAGGAGATTCCAAAGGGGGAGAGAGCAGTCAAGCCAGTAATCTCACTCCCAAGTAAAAACGGGTAATGAAGATTGGGTTCTTAAAGGTACAAAATTGATAACTAATACCAAAAAGCCAAGATTAAAAATCGAGAGTACAGGTTGGATTTTCAAAAATACAATATTAAAGAAAAAATTCACAATAATGATAATATATATGTGTGTGTATATATATACACACATATATATATGAAGTTTGCTTTAAAAAATAGTGTCTTTTTTTTGCAAGGTAGTAGTTTATAAAAATGAAAATTAAAGGAGTAATAAAAGGGGACTTAAAAACTAAAAAAAAATAAAGAATGATAATAAAAATAGTAAAAATATATCTAGGACTTTCTCTGGTGTTGTTGTGTGCAGTGTGGGGTCAGTTCATTTTCAGATAGTTCCTTGATCTGACTTATATTTCTCAAGATCTATAGACCCCTTCCTATGTAGTCAGTACTAACTACAGGGTTTTAATCTATTGCACCTGTCACTTCCAAGGCGGTTCCCTCTGTTTTAGCTGCTTCTGTTTGCTGGTCTCTCCAGTGTCTAATTTCTGCCCTGACACGAAGGGGGCGGTGGTGGATTACTTTTTTAGGCTCTAATTTTTCAGTCATGCTGGTGGGGAAGGGAGGGACGCTGGCAAGCAAATAACACTGGCATGTGTTCGCAGTGTGTCAGC
>NW_011376228.1:0-542 GCF_000754665.1 Bison bison bison
CAGGCAAGAATACTGGAGTGGACCGCCATTCCCTTCTCCAGAGGATCTTCCTGACCCAGGGATCGAACCCTGGTCTCCTGAATCGCAGGCAGATTCTTAACGGTTTGAGCTACAGCGAAGTCTTTGGCAGCTGTTTATGTTACTTTTATAGCCTCAGGGGTGGCCTCTTGGGAGGTGGTCATGTGACTAACTCAATAGATTTCCTCCCAGGTCAGCTTTGCTACTGGGCTTATCATTATTGTTCTGTAAGACAGGATGGGTATGTTTTAAGATACCCCAGAAGAGTAAAATTGGGCTGCAATTTCCCTCAAGTACTTCCCAAGTCCTTATTAATGATGCCCTTGGTAAGCCTGATGAATTTTTAATAGTTGTAAACAAGTAGCGTCAATTTGGATGGAAAAACTCATATAGAGAGTGGATAGATGGCTCTATGGGATTTGAAAATTTTCAATTTTCAGGAGAATTTTCTTTGCTGTCACACTCAAAGGCTATGATTGTTTCCTGTGGGCAGTAAGCATTGGAGTTGTTGAAAAGCCCACTCC
>NW_011376229.1:0-957 GCF_000754665.1 Bison bison bison
AGGAGTAATTTATGAAGCGTTTCTTTTTGTCAGTTTTCTTGCCTCCAAAATGGGGAAAACAATAATGCCTACTGAATATGATTTTTGTGAGGATAATATCAGGTAATTCATTGAAAATTTGAGAATAGTGTATGGTACATGGTAATCTTTCTCTATAAGCTTTAGATATGATTTCTGTTATTAATATTAGTAGTAGGAGGAGTATGACAAGGTCTTAATTGGTAAAATGAAAAGATTATGACTTCTGTCCAAACCCAGTTTTATTTTACTAATATTACTAGTCTATGAAATCTCCAAGGTTTGGAGCCCCTGCCCTTAACCATGGTGCTTGTATATGGAGTGGTTGGTTTCTCCTGTTAAGACAATGCCTCCGTCCCAACAAAGAAAGGGAAGTGCTTGGCTAAGTGCCATCTCTGAGCTCACTGCCTGGAGGCCAGCACGCAAACCCAGGACCCACACAGAGACTATGCCGCTGAGCCGACCTGGAGAGGGAGAGGCATGTGGGTGGGGAGGAGGAAGTGTGAGAGGCAGCTGGCTTCATAGGAAGAAGACAAACTTGGACTCAGATTCAAATCAGAGCTCTGCCACGGACTGGCTTGGTGATTTTGACCAAACTGTTTCAGCTTTCTGAACCTCATCCGTACAACGGGATCTTAATTGTAGTTAGTTCATAGAGCTGAAAAGAAGGTGAAGAGATTCACGTGGAGCACTCAGAAGAAAACCTGGCAAGCTGTAGGTGTTCAATAAACATTGGCTACCACGAAGATGATGAAGACACTAATACAGCAGACAGAACAAAGAAGTAGAGGGATAAAAAGAGCCCACTGCTTCCCAGAAGCGAGGAGAATTTTCTCAGTGCCACAAGGACCGATGTGTCTTGAGCTCTCCCTCACTAGGGTCAATGCCAGGCAGCCAAGAAAGAAGGAGGATTTGCATGGCCCCTCACTGATGAGCACA
>NW_011376230.1:0-607 GCF_000754665.1 Bison bison bison
AAAACTTTTTTTCTGTTTTTTAAAATTTTAATTTATTTATTTTAATTGGAGGCTAATTAGTTTACAATATTGTATTGGTTCTGCCACACATCAACATGAGTCTACCACGGGCGTACACGTGTTACCCATCCTGAACCCCCTCTCCCACCTCCCTCCCCGTACCATCCCTCCGGGTCATCCCATTGCACCAGCCCCAAGGATCCTGTATCGAACCTGGACTGGCGATTCGTTTCTTATGTATTAAAACTACTTTTAATTTATTTTTGGCTATGCTGGGTCTTTGTTGCTGTGAAGGTTTTTCTCTAGTTGCAGCAAGCGGGGGCTACTCTCTAGTTGCATTGTGCAGGCTTCTCTTCGCGGTGGCTTCTCTTGTTGCAGAGCATGGGCTCTAGGCATGTGGGCTCAGTAGTTGCAGCTCCTGGACTCTAGAGCACAGGCTCAATAATCATAGCACACAGGCTTAGTTACTTCACGGCATTTGGGATCTTTCTGGACCAGGGATCAAACCCATGTCTCCTGCATTGGCAGGCAGATTCTTTACCACTGAGCCACCAGGGAAGCCCTTAAAATTAAACTTTTTATCTGGGAACAACTTTATAGAAAAGTT